>NW_006264044.1:126732-133722 GCF_000469605.1 Apis dorsata
CTTACTTACTAAATAATTTCCAATTAAAATAGATTGAATTAAATTAAATTGAATCTACAGAGTCATTCTCTCTGCTAATTTTAATGCAGTTTAATCGCATGTATTCCAATATCAGCTTTCGTATATAAGAATGAGTTTAAAAGCTTTAATCATATAGATTGCAAACAGATTTTAACCCTTTCGTTACTACTTCGGGCGACTATAGTCGTTCTCCATAAAATGCCATTGATACATGAGCGACTATAATTGCTCTACATAAGATGCCGCGTATTGTACATATAACGAGCAATTGGAGTATTATATATCGAGTATCTTTCTCTGGAAATATAACATCATATTTTGTTTCTTTTATAATTTGTTTCTCATGAGATTTCAGATCAATAATAAAAATCATCAAAAAAATGTCGTAAACGTGACTGACGATCTTTCTCTATTGTGCACATTTTTGGCGCGTTCAGCGGGAGTGTCGCGGCAGAGAAATTACCCGTAGCAAAAAGATTAAAATCGGACGATATTGTCGACTTGACGATACAGTGGTGAAGATTTCGAGAAAAGATAGTAAGTATGATCTCTATAAATTTAATTTATGTAAATAATAAATTACGCGAAAATACTTAATATATATTTCAATATTCTCTCAATATATATAGACCATTTTAATCTTTAAAATTTTGATATTACTCCGCTTCTTTTTCTAGAAAGGAGAGATATCCATGAGAATAATTTTCTCCGCGTAAAAAAGAAAGATTATGTTAAATTAGAAACTTAGATTAAATTAACATTTTTACAAGTTTTAACTTTAAATGTTTGAATTATATTGGTCATAAGTTATCATTATAAGTATAAATATATCACAAAAAAAATATAAACAAAGCACGAGTAATATTAACATTCTATCTTGTTTTTGTATTATATAAAATATAAATTTTAATATATTATAACTTTCGAATTGTCAAATTTTTCAAGATCGGAAATATTCGGAACAATAAATTTAATAATAAATAGAATAAAGTATGTAAAACAAATCATCTGAATATTGTTATTATATCATCTTATATATTATTATATTATTATATTATTATATTATATTATATTATTATATTATTATATTATTATTATTGTTATAAGTTTGATTTGGCACATTTTTTTTTAAATAATAACAGCAGAAGTATTCAGATGATCTATTTTAAATGCCTTATTCTGTATATCAAAGATAAAGTCATAAATCTACATTTAAAAAATTACTATATTATATAATAGGTATTTACGTAAAAATGTTTCACACAAAGTATTTACAAAAATACAAAACACTTTTGGAAAGTGAATTTTAAATAAAATAATGAAAAAAGTTCTTATAGATATAAAAAATTTACAGAAAAACTAGACTTGCAAAAAAAGTTAGGAAACTCAGAAATTAAAAAAATTATGAAATTCGCATATATAAGTAAAATAAATCATCTATAATACAATCCTATTTTTTGAGGGGAGATTAACATTAGATTTTCAAGTGTGAAATTATCTTAAAAAAAATTAAGAATTTTTTATTCGAAAAATTTCAGAAATAATGAAATATATATTTTGAAAAAAAATTTAAACAAAATTTGCATCATTTTATTGTATTTACTAAACTACGTAAAAAATTTTTTTGAAAAATCTATATCTAATTTACTTCTCAAAAAAATGTTTTTATTATATTTCTGGAAACTTCTTTTCATATGTATAAATAACTTGTATGTTAAAATTTTTTTTTAAATAAATAAAATTATTTTTTAAAATTTTCATTTTAATAATTTTCTTTAATAAATTGATTTCATGATCCAATATTTATTTTTAATTTATGCATATAAATTATTCATATTAAATTTAAATATATTTAATAACAATTTTTATGAATAAAATAAATATTTAAATATAAAATTATATATATATGTAATATATATATGTTATTTTATATTTGTTATTATATTTGTTATTTTATATTTTTATAAAATATATAATAAATGATAAAAATATGATAACTGTAATAATAATATTTCTCAGAAATGTTTGAAATACAAATATTTGTTACCATGTACATAATATAAAAGATAATACTTTACAAATATTACATTTTGGTACTGTCTTTTTACTTTTAAAATAACAGAAATCTACATCGATTTTAGAATTCACCGAAATATATCTAGAGATATGCTTTTAAACCATAGCATATTGAAAAACATTTTTGAATCTGGAAAAAGAAAACTGATTATGTGTTAATGATGTGTAAATTATATGCAATTTCATTATGTGAATGTGAATGTTGATATTTTTATCTCAGAGAATTACGTTATCTGAAATATCCAAATTCTTGGAAACTTATTTAAAGATTGAATCATGTCTATTACTTTTCTTTAGAATAATTGAAAATCTTATTTTTTTTATTTTTTATTTTGTCTTGAAATCAATTGATTTAATTGATGCAGATAGTGCCGCGATTACGAATTGAATAGTAGCATATTTTTACTGTCAATTACAAAGATAAGCGATCATTTTTGATTTAAACTTTCTTTAAATATCTTTTATTTTATTATTAATTATTCTTGAGATATTCTTTCACGAAAAAAAAAATTCTAAATTTTTTTGAAAAGATAATTTTACTTCTTAAAACCAACCAACGAATGTTGACACTAAATAAAAATAAAATTCTATTAGAAACATTTTTTTTTATTTCATCATTTCATCATTTTTTTAATTTCCGAATTGGCTAATTAGTTGCCTAGATAGAAATGAGAGTAAAATGAAAAGATTTAGTTCAGAATATATAATAATATCGTATTGCAGTATCATTTATATAATCCTGTAATGAAAAATAAATATATTAATATTTTTAAATTTTAGATATACAAATAACTATTTTCTGATTTTCGATGTAACATAATATAATATATCATATAATATAACTATAATATACTTATGTTGTTTAAAAAAAAAATTTTATTATTTTTAATTATGCAAATTGAAATCTATATTTATTATTTAATAAAGATTTATTTTGAATAATTTACAATAAATTCCATAATATTTGGCATTACACGATAAAATATTTCATTTAAAATTATATGTTTTTTTCTATAGACAAACTTATTTTTTTAAATTATTCTTACAATTATTTTGTAAAAATAATATTTGAATCAATTTCTATTATTATATTTTATAAATTTCTATCATTATTGAATAATAAAAGTAAGTCAATAAATAAAGAATCAATTGACAAATTCATTTGGATTCAATTTCTAATTCGAAGAAAAATAATAATAAATAATTAAACCAGAATATATATTAATTATACAAATCAATATCACATGAATTAGTATTATATATTCACAAAAAATGCGTATATATTACAATTTTTCTTTTTATACATATATATCTAGAATATATATTATAAATTCATTAATTTTTTTTTTATATTTTTATTTACAATATATATTATCAATGAACGAATTAAAACTAGAACAAAATATTATTATTTCGACAGTGAGAAAGATTATTCAACTAAATTTTGATATTTTAATATATAAAAATATAAAATTCAATTTTTTAAAATTTTATTTTTTTAATTTTTTTAAGTAAAATATTACTATCTCATTTTTTCATTCTATTTATCTTCTTTTTTTCTAATATACTAAATTTGTTAGCAATTGTAACGCTATTTTAATAATATGTCATAAAGTCGAATTTAGAATTTGATAAAATAACATATTCAAATACATAAAATATATAAAATTCAAATAAAATTAATTAAATTTTAAAATAAGTTTTAATTAAATTATCTTTAAACATCTTATTAAACAATCATCAAATGTAAAAAATTAAATAATAAATAATAATTAAAATAATTTTATTTAAAAAAATTAATGAATAAAGAAATTAATAAAGAATAAAGAATAAATCAATATGCAGTAGTAATGTAAAAAAAGTACAATCCTTCTACGGATTTTTAGTGAATATAAAATATAATATTAATATGATGAAAATGTAGATATTGAATTTCGATTATTATTTTTTTTTTCAATAATTTTATTGATTTTATTTTTTTTGTTCAATAATTTTATATCAGAATAAAAAACGTTGAATATAAATGAGAAACAAAAATTTTTCAATTAATATTAATTTGTGAAATTCAAATTAATTTAAATATTATGACATTTTTACATATGTGAAATAATTAAAAGAAGCAAGTTTGTGTGTACTAAAACACAAATTCAACTTTTCTAATGCAAAATCTTTTAATTTATTTCAAGGAAGTAAATTGAATATTGTTTAATTTACATCGAAATTTAGAAATAATCGTCCATATATGAATATCATATAAAAAAAGATATAATTGTACATTATACACATATTAATACATTTATTTTTCGAAAAACTCTACTATATCGTAATCATAATACTGTTGCATACCAACTCTCATTCCATCATTGTCTTTTGTTTAATTCAAACTTAAAATATTTATAATTTTTTAATTAAGTTTTAAAAATATATATGTATATATACTTTATATATATATATATATGTATATATACTATATACTATATGTATATAGTATACTATATGTATATATATATATATATAACTTTTTTTATCGTTTTGATATTTAAAATCTCTCCAAATATACTCTCTCCAATTATTATTATTATTGTTAATTAATTTTTATTTCAAGTCAATTTTATCATGTGAACCTTTGCTTAAAGCTTTAAGTATATAGTATGTATATATTTATGTATGTTAAATTATATATATATATATATATATATATAATATATCTATGTTATTCTAAAACCGAATTCATACCATATAATAAAATACTTTATATAGTAAATGAAATAATTTATTATATAATTCATTATATAATAGATAAAAATCATATGAAATGATTCTCTTTTATTCATATTTTTTTTGTCATAAGATGAATTTTAAAAAATTAAATTAATAATCTTATAATTTTTTCATATAATTTCACTAATAATTTTTTCATATAGTTATTGAATAATGTTTTAGATAATAATAATATTGATTGATATTAATGTGAAAAAAATATAAAAAAATATGCAATTTTATTTAAAAACACAAAGTCAACTTTTATATAATATTATTTAATCATGTTCAATCATAAAAAAAATAATATGAAATTATGTCTTTTCTTATAATGTCTTTTCTAATATGAATTATGTCTTTTCTTATATAATTTTTGTATAAAATATATTTTTTTATACAAATAAAAAAAAATAATTTAATTTAAATAATTTATGAATTATTTGAAATGATCATATTAATATCCTCAGAAATATAAAATATAATAATGTTTTTATTTTGAATACCTTCATTTTTCTCATTTATCATTATTATATTTTTAAATTAATAATTTTTCTACAGCATTTAACATACAAGGAACATTTTAGGATATTTATTATATTTTTCTTTATTTATTTTCTATATTTCTTATAATTTCTTTTAAAAAATAAAAAACAAATAATAAGTATTAATTTTAGTTATTATTTTGCTTTCAGTTTTACAATATATTTTAAAATTGTAGTCTTTAAAATGTATAATTTTTCTTTATTTTAGTGAAATAATGAAATTTTATTATGTTCTGTTAGATAATTATTTAAAAAAAATCATTAAGTATTATCATACACATACAAAAATATTAATTAAAGTTCACTTTTCAATCTCGAAATATATTCAAATATACAAAATGTTAAAAAAAAAAAAGAATTCTTCTTAATATTTTAATTTTTTTAATATATCTTCTAAGGAAAATAATTTAATATATCTCTAAAGAAAAAATTATTATTATTCATCATTCATCAAGAGGCAAAAAATGACCAATAACATAGATTCTATAATCAATCGATATAAAATTTTTTATCATTTTGATTTTATATCATGGTCTTTTATCATTTTATATATATGATACAATATATGATATCGTTAATAATTTCATAATTCTATTTCATAATTCTATTAGATGTAAATAGATGTAAATAGAGAAATTGATTTATATATTAACTCAAAATTATTATTAATATTAATTAATTTTGTAGACAAAATTAAATGGTAATAAATTAATTAATATATATTTAATATTTATTTAATATCGAATATAGAAAACGTTATTCTTGAACATGGATCGTTAACGATGTTTGCTTATTATTTAAATGTGAAAATAGCAAATATATATTTCATATATTTTATTAATAATATTTATTTTTGCATTTATAATTTATTAATAATTTGTTAATAATAATTTTTATTATTATTAGTTTAATTAACTTAACCTAAAATATTATTTCTAAATAATCTATTTATTTATATTCAAAAAAAAAATTTACGACATTCGATCTTCGTGAATGGTAAAAAAAATTTTACATTAATTCATTTCACAATATCCAATAATTGTATGTGATACAATTGTAAATTGTAAAACTCGATTTTATATTAAAAGCATTATATTGATTGGATATTTTTTATTTTTTTTTGACGAGTTTTATAAACCTTTAAACTTAAGTTTTGTACTTTTCTTTTATATTGTATAAAGTAATATTATAATGCGATTACAATTTAACACAAAATTTAATAACCTAATATTCATATATCACGATTTTGATATATCGAATAGTTATTTGAACATAATATACTGTTATATAATGCAATTTTATTATAAAAGATATTATAAAAGATAAAATAAAACAAAAGATAAAGTTATAATAATTTGTTCTGTAATAAAATTTATTATTAATTTCTATAATTAAATTATAATATTTTGTTATATTTAAAATATATTAAATATTATAAATATTTAATTTATAAAATTAAAAAATCATTATATAATATGATTTCTAATTTGTTTTTAAAAATATTTATATTAGTATTATATAATATAGCAAATAATGTAATTTTTTAGAAACATAAAAAAAAATATAATATGACAATTCTTTTGAAATATAA
>NW_006264044.1:133802-139698 GCF_000469605.1 Apis dorsata
TTTGTTACTATTATATTAACATTTATATAAATTAACAATATCTATTATTTTATTATTAATAAAAGAAATTGTTAATTAATATGATAATATGATAAATTTTACTATTTTTACATTTTATATTGATTAAAATAAACAAAATTAGACAAAAGTATCATTATATTTTACATCAAAAATTAATAAAACATTAATTTTTAAATAATAGATATTTTAAAAATTAATTTAAAACCAATAATCAAATTAGTTATTAAAAAACAAATAATTTTTATACATTTTTTTATACTATAAAAAATTTTCANNNAATATTGAAAAAAAAATATTTTTTATCCTCAATTTTGAAGATTATTTTTAATCTCTAATATGAATGACTGTTGATAAAAAAAATATGAATCAAATATTTTTGGAAAAATTATATCTTTTTTTTCATTAAAATTTTAATAAAATTGATTGTTAAAACTTGAGAAAATTTCTTGTAAAAATAAAATCTTTCTATCTTCATTTCTTTTCATCTAATATTAAACTATTTATAATTTAAATTAAACTACTTATAATTCGAAAAATAAGTTTCAACTGATATTTTTAAATTACTTTTATATTATTTTTAAATTATTTTTATATTAATTTTAAAATCGATTTTTAAAATCTTCCATGAATATTAATATTTTGCATTTAATAGAAATAATCAACAAAAATATATGTAAAGAATAAATATTTATAAATAAATATTTGCATATTGAATTTACAATGAATTTATTATTCTTTAATAATGAAATACATACAATTTTTTTATTGCTTAATAATTGTTTTATTATATTTCAAAAATTAATAAAATAATATATGTCAAAAATAATTTCAATTAAAATAATAATATTGAAATTTTAATCTTAAACTTCCGTTTTAAAATTAGCTATTAATAATTAAACCTTCACTATAATTGATGGTTAATAATCGATTAATCAATCAAATAATGACGACTTTTTGACGATTAATATCAAATAATAATTGAATATTGTACAATTGAATAAATCAATTGTGTTTTTTTTTTTAATAATTGATGAATCATCTAATCTAACTATTAATTGATCGATGCACAATTCTGCCCTCTAGTATTCACAAACTATGTAATACAAATATACATTGATTGCTAAATCTACATATTATTTTATTTTATGTATATTTTATATATATGTATTTTATGTATATTTTATGTATATTTTATGAGAAAAAAAAACATTTTTTATTGTTTTATACGGATAAAAATTACTATAACATAAAAAAGCAAAAGAAAAGCTAACCGTATTAAACATTTGATTTATAACATGGTTTTATAATTAAGTTTTTTCCAATTGATAATAGTTAACAAAAAAAGTGTATAATAACTAAGAAACATATATTTGTAACTTTAAAAATTCATAAAATTATCAGATTTATATAATGTGGTATTTGATAGATCCAGATGGTATTATGTTTTAATTACAATAATAAATCAAATATAAATTATAATATTATTTAACAAATTTTATGCTATGGATCTTTATATTATAGGAGATTATATCTATTTAAAAGTAGACAGAGAAATTATATTTGGTAGAAAGAAAGGTGATATAATTTTGAAAAATGATGAATCAATCAGCAGATTACATGCTTCCATTCGCATCAAGGTTAAAGAAGTTATAAGGGTATTTTTAAAAAAAATATATTATTTATATAATTGCAAAAAATATAAACATTATTTATTAAAAACAAATTATTTTAATAAAAATATTTTTCCAGGAAGATAAAATAACATCTACATGTATAATAACAGATTTACAATCAAAGTATGGTACATTTATCTTCCGTGAATATGAAATGATAGAAGTAACTCAAGATGGATATAATCTACAACACAAAGATAAAATAAGATTTGGTTTGCAAGATAATTTATTTACGTAAAGCTTCAGTTTTTATTTTTTTTCCTTTAAAAACTTCACAAGTCTTATAGAAGAAATTTATAGGGTAGTATATATACCTTTAATAACATTGGTGTCTACCTTAAATCAAGATGATAGGAAAAAACTTGAATGTTTGATGGATGAAATTGATGGTGCTGTTTTATATGATTGGTTAAGCATATGTACACATTTAACAGTATCAAAAGCTAAATTAACTGAAAAGGTTTTCTTTGAAAAATTCTATCATTTAATTATTTTATTTACAAATTAAATTTATATTAATTTAGACAACAAAACAGGTTACTTGTGCTATGGCTTATGCAATACCAATAATAACTATGGATTATTGGGATGCAGTTAAAATTGCAATAGATAATGGTCAAGATCTTCCAGAAATTGAAAATTTCGTTCCACCAATTGGTGAATCATTAATTAATAAACAAAAATTATCTCTTTTCCCAAATATAAACAGAACAAAATTATTTAAAGACTTAATATTCATACATTTCAGTACAATTCAATTTAAAATATATAAAAAAATTATAAAGATGGCAGGTAAATAGCAAATTAAAATTAAAATATATAATTTATTTTAACAAAACATTAATATATTTTAAATATAATATAATATATTATTATTAATAAGAAATATATATATCTTAGGTGGCACATCACATTTATACTCAAAAAAAAATTGGTCAGTGGAAGAACTTTGTGCGCCAAATATTGTTGTATTACAATATTCTGATAATGAATCGACACAATTAACACAAAATGTTTCATCTGAATATGATTTAATATGTTATTATTATATATATTATTATATATTATATAATTATTATTATATCTTGCAATGTATAATAAAATAATTCTTAATTTATAATTAATTAATTTCTTTCTTTAGATAATGCATTACGAGCAGATAAACGTAAAATGGTATCAGAAGCTGAAATACCTTTAGCTATATTACACTGTTCCCTACAAAAATATTGCAATCCAGCATATAAATTTGGAAAGCTCTTAAAAAGATTAAAACCAAAATGTGACTCATCTAAAATTCTAAATCTTGATACACAAGATGTAGTATCTAATGTGAAAATATTACCAAAAATAATTTCTAATATTTCAATAAACACAGATTTATCTATTGAAAAATCTAAACATACAATAAAAATTATTCCTGATTCATGTAATGATTTGAAAAATCAAGAATTATTAAATGTAGATTTTAAACAATCTGTCAAAGAAATAAAATATAATAAATCACAATACATAAAAGAAACAAATACTTCTGATGATAATAAAATATTCATGAAAACAGATTTAAATATCCAAGATGATAAATGTATAACAAAAATTATTTCCGAATCATCAGATGATTTTAATAGTCAAGAATCATCAAATGAGGATTTTAATAATACATCTGTAAAGGAGTTAAAATGTAATGAACTACAATGTATAAAAGAATTAAAAGATATTTTTAGTGACACTCCAACAATAAATAAAAATATAAAAATGCAATCTAAACAAAATATAATTAATATTCCTAAAACGAATCGAAATATTATTTCCGAATCATCATCTTTTTTAAATATATTAACAAAAAGTACACAACATTTTATGCAGAGTGAAAATTTACAGATAAAAAAAAATGAAAATATACAAAAATTTGAAGAATTCAAAAATTCAGTAATCAATAAAAAAATAAAATTAAATGAAGTAAATTCTGAAAGAGAAAACTTTTTAAGAAATTCTGAATTAAAAGAAATTAAATCAAATATAAATAATTATCAAAATTTTACCCAAATTCTTACAGATAATAAATCAGATGATATATTTGAAATAAATAATTCAAAAGATGAAAATATGGAAATACAAGTTGTAAAACCATGCAAAAATTATTTTCATACAGATATAAATGATAAAAATTGCAAAATAATACAAACATCAGAAAAAAATCGAAAAAGATCTAAGAAAACATGTAAAATATTTAATGAATATGATATTGATGAAGAATTCACTGTATCTATTAGAAAAAAATTATGTTTAGAAAATGCAAATGTAGAATTAATTATGTTCAATGTAAGTTTTTCAGATGAATATAAATGTAATTTTTATGAACTTTCATTATAAAAAACTTTTTTTCATTATATAAAGCTTTCATTATAAATATGCAATTTTTATTTTAAAATTTTAGGGAGAACAAAAGAATTCTAACACTTTAACAAAATTTCATTCATCATTTCTTCGAAATCATTTCCATGGTAAAACATTTAAAAAGGTAAAGTATAAAATATTTAAATAACTTTATAGAAATGATTTTAAAGACATTAATATAGCTTTTATTTATTTAGGTTTATAACTTAATACCTAAGAAAAGGATAACTTTAGATGATATGTACGTATGGAATAAATGTGATATTACAAATATTTAATAAGATATTTCAAAATATTAGAATTACATCTAGAAATTGAAAAAGAAATTATAAATAGTATTATTTTTAGTATTATGCATAATATAATTTTTAGTTCAAGTTAATTTATATTTCTTTATTAAAATAGTTTTGTGAATAACAAACTTTTGTATTAAATAATATTTTTTTATATCTATGTTACATAAATACATTTATTTCATTAAATATTCTTTATTATTTTATAGTTTATTTTATATTTCAACAAATATATAAAAAATGATTATATATATTTCAACAAATATATAAAAAATGATTATATATTAAAAAATGATTTTAAAGAAAATTTAAATAAAATTTGAAAATTAATAATAATAATATATATACACAGAATTAATGTATAATAATATAAAATATAGTATAATTAATATAAAATATTTGTCTATCTAAAAAAGAATATTTTTATTTTTACAGTGAATAATACTATTATATTATTTTTTTAGGTAATTTATTTTTAGATGCTATTTTATATATTAATTATTGTATTACATTTTTTTTATAGAATATTAATTATTAAATATTAATTTTATAGGATAAATTATAAAGTAATAAAATTTATAAGATTTTATAAAAATTAGTCAAATTTCAGAAACATGTAATTTTCATTAAAACAAAAAAATATAGATCCAAGAACTATTAGTTTCAAAGTTATTAAATTTTTGTTATTTTAAATTTATAATAATAGCACAAAAGCATTTGAAACTAATTCAAAGAAATATCAATTATATTAATACTATGTAAATAAAATAAATAAATATTAATAAATATTAATAACGCTTCATTCGTAATTCTAAAATGATGAACATGCGTTTCATTTATTGTAAATCAAATGATAATATTAAAGAAACAAAACATTTATATTGAGGAATGAATCATACGTATCTAAATTATAATATATTCATCAACATTTAAAAGAAATATTTATTATTAATTTCAAATTTTATTGTCAATTTCAATCCATATTAAGAGAGACATAACTAATAAAATTTATTACAAAATTTTATTTTAAACAATTAAGAACAAAATCTTATATGATAATGAAAGTTTATTTATATATTATTTATATATTTATTTATATATTATATATATATATTATATATATTATATATAAATATTTATTTATATATATATTATTTATATATTATTTATCAATGAATGAATATGCGAAATCACAGAGATTCTAATGTTTCTGTTAATTCGAAGTTCAAAAGATTCAAAATAACGTTTCTTTAGTCCAAATTATTCAATTGGTTCAAATATTCTGATTTTTCCTCAAATTTTATAAATGCTTGTGTTTTCTGAAATCTCCACAATCATCTAAGAAAATATTCGGTATATATAAGGATAGATAAGTAGTCGATGACACGGGCGACCAGTTTCTTGAAACACTAATCTAAAAAAAATTGCTACAATTAGATTGGAAGATTGTCAATTATTTTAATTTCAATCATTCTAATATTAGATATTTTCTGATCTAATTTTTTTTTTATTTTA
>NW_006264044.1:139774-143722 GCF_000469605.1 Apis dorsata
ATTCTATGGATCCGAAAAATAAATTGTTCGATAAATATATATTACTATAATAATTATTAATTCATCCTTTATACATTTTGAATGCATGATATATTTATTTTATTATATATATATTTATTTTATATATTATATATATATATATATTTATTTTCAAAAACAGTATATAGTAATAGTATAAATAATAGTTCCATACTAACATATATATCATGGATATATGCATACAGATAAAATTCAATATATATAATATCAAAAAAATTTTATTAATTTTTATTAATATCTTGAAAATTAATTAATATCCAAAGCAAAAAATTTTACATTTAAAGTCTGCATTTTCTCTGCTTTATTTCCTTTAAATTTCGGAAAACCTATAAATATAAAATTTAAAATAAAGTTTTGAAAAGTAAAAATATTGACTTTAAGAATGAAAAGTAAAAAAAAATAATTATTAACTTAAGAATTAAATTAAGAATGAAAAATAATTGTATGACTAATTTTTTAACAGTTTCTAACATTTATTTTTAAGAATGATTATTAGGAAAGCGAAAAAGATTACTATATTTTTAATTTAATAAAATTAAAAAAACTACTATATTTTGAATTTCTATATATAACATCATAAGTGATACTAAAATTTTAATTATAGTTTTAGTATACAAAATTTTACAAAATATTTACAAAACAAAAATAAAAAAAATTAAGACTGAAAATTCTGGATATCATAATTATCTTTGTTAATTATTTTTCATTATTATCAAACGATATATATGCCTTCTGCATATACATTTGCATTTCTTCATATACAAAATGTTAATTAATTAAATCAAATATTTAAATTATTTTCACTATTAGATTAAGAAAACAAAAATTTGAGACGTACATATATGATTTTAGAATGTATAATGATATTAATTATATATTTAATAACATAATTATATAAAAGTTCATTATCATTGTGAATGTTATTTTAAGATTATATTAGTTTTTAGGATATTAATTTTTTTTATTTTTTAATATAATGTTAATTAACATCAAGTTTAACTATTCTTATAATAATTATGCAAAATAATATATAGTATATCGATTTTGATAATCCTATATATTATTAAATTCAAAATATATATTCTAAAATAATATTTCTTAATTCATAATTTAACAGCTATTCAGTTTTAATTTCTAAATTATATTAATAAATTTCAATTCAATATCGATTTTACAAAATTTTAAATACTTATATCATTTTTCTGATATTTTATTTTCGTTGTGGCTACATATACTAACGAAAAAATGTTATAAAATTTTAAAGTAAAATTTAAAATTTTAATTATAAAAATATATTATGTATATTACATTTGATTTTTTGAAGTAATATTATAATTACAGTAAGATACCAAAATAATTTGAAGTAAATTAAATAATATTTGAAGTTAAGAAAAATTTTAGAATATATAATTTTAGAAATATACAAAAAAAGATCACAAAAGTATTATTTTTTTAATATTTTTATATCAATATTTCACTTTTGACTCAAATACATATTGAAGTCATTTCTATAATATTTATATACATGTATAACATATATTTCAATAATTTTTAGTTTTAATAATGTTATTTATTTTTTTTATTTTGTTTTGTTATTTATTTTATAATTTTGTTTAATCTTATTAAATTATATCTGTAAATAATGAACTTTAATTGATTGAATTTTTATTTATATATTATATTTACATCAAAATTCTTTATTTGGATTGATTAACAATTCTATAATTATCAATCTTCATTGAATAGCGAAGAATTACAATAAATTTTAGTAATAATTTTAGTAAGTTTAAAATTCAATAATGTAAAATATTTGATGAATTTTTTAATTTCAGTTCTTTTAAATATATTTCTATTTCATTTGTTAATTTTTATGTACTATTTAGGAAACTAATATTAGTAACATAAATTTTGCATTTTTTAATAATTGTTTAAACTCTTTTTCGTATAATACATCAGATATATATTCAGATTTGATATTTTTTCTATTCTGACATATAATTGTAGAAAACAATGTTTAGCATTTTCATCATGAATTTTATTAATTTATAATATATCGCGAATTCATAAATATCTTTAAATCTTTATCTAAAATTATTTAAATTAAAAATTATTTTCAAATAATTTTAATTTTTTATATTACTTATTATTATTATTATTATAGCAAATTTATTTAATTTTTATTGGTTTTATAATGCAATAAATTTTATATAATCTTTTATTAATAACTTTTTTTATTTTTTGCAGCTATTACAATTTTAAAATTAATTAATTTTATTTCACGTTATTAATAATTTTAAATCTTTGTTATCTATTTGATTATAATATTTTTTTATTTTCATTCGCTTGGATAAATTTGAATTCTATTTTGTATTATACAATCAAATATTGCATTTGCATTTTCAAACATTTATATTAATATAGTAATTTAATATAGTAATTTATATTAGTATAGTATAATATTTTCATATTTTTGCTTTTTCTACAATTTTCATTTCTTTTTTATTTAAAAAAATTGCATATATTGATAACTGAAATATATGGCATATAATATATAATGATCTAATAATACTAAAATTCATTTTTAATTTAAAATTTTGAAATATTTAATAATCATTTGTATTTTCTTTTTTTATATATGTTATATATTATCTCAACAAATATTAATTTTTTATGTTTTTAGCAGTACTTTAACAGTTTTCTTTTCCTTTTTTTTATTTATCAATCATATTGTTTTCAACACCTCATTGTTAACTGTAATATATATTTATTTTTTTTTTGTAATATGAAATTTATTGTATTCATTATAATATTTTTCGAGTATTCAACAATATATATATATTTATGAAATAATTCAACAATATGTAATATAAAAATTAAAAATATAATTTTTCAGATTTTAAAAATTAAATATTTATCCTATATTAAAAGAAAGAACGTCCCATATATTGCAACGTTAATTTCAAAATATATAATTAATTTTCTTATTTTAATATTTTGCTTGATATGTTTATCTTTTTTCTATAATGATTTTGTAAAAAAATGTGTATATAATAATGCAGCTTCAATAAATATCAATTATGAAAAATAGATATAAAAGTCAATTCTATAACCTTCAAAAAACGATATAAATCTAAGAAAAAAGAATTATAATCGACTAACAATTATATCTGTTTTAATCAAATTATATAATAACATATAATAGTTTTAACCAATCATTTTCGAAATTGATTCAAGCCCCGATTCTTCAATATAAAATATAACTTTACTGATTATAATAATAGAAAAAATATAATATAACTTTATTGATTTGTAATAGAAAGAATATAATAAATAAATAGTAAAACAAAACAAATTTAATAATACCATACGATAGTACAACATACAATGTATTAATATGTAAAAAACAGATATGTTCATAGACAGAACTATTAAATATCGAGACAAAATAGCTGCCAGTAATATAACTTATAAATATTAGAATATTACTCTTCTCCGATTCTGTTATATTACTATGTATCTGATAACTATTTTGTTTCGATATTTAATAATACTGTTAACATTAAAGAATTTTCTTCCAACATGTATAACAGAGAATGTAACTTAGAATATATAACATCTGTGTATAATACTTATTATGTATATACATATGTATGTATATTATGAAATCTTAATTTAAATTTAGTTAATATATATATATATATATACATAAAATGTTAGAATAATTATTAGCTATCTTTGATAATATATATTTAAAATCATTAAAATATCGATATCTTTTTTTTACAATTAACAAATTATTATATAATATTTAATTATGAAATATGAATCCGGCTTAAAATATTTTGCTATTTAATAAATATATTTCATAACATTTATTTATTATAATGTATGTATATAAACATATTATAT
>NW_006264045.1:0-2294 GCF_000469605.1 Apis dorsata
AAATTAAAATATTAAAAATTATAATATAATATAATATAATAAATATATATATATATAATATATTATAAAACATATATAATAATTTAAAAATATATATCAATTTAGTACAAGATCTGACAAAAGATAAGTTCTTATTGAAATCCAATCAATTACAAACTCATCAATCTTCAAAATTAAATCTAAAATAAAAAAAAAATTCTTTCTTAAATAAATAATCTATAAAGTTTTTTTGCGAAGAACAGAGTTCAAGATAAAATATTTTTCTCTCGTGAGAAGGTAAATCACACTACCTTTCAGTCATGTCATTGGAAACGCGTTAGCGTTTCCGCCTCGCAACATCTCGCGTTTAATCATCACAGGACTCCCCACTGTTGACGATGATGGCTCGTATAGATAGATCGAGATCGGTTATTATTATTATTATTTACATGACGTCTATGCGGCATCGTCCAAGCACCATGAATCATCACGATGCACGGGGTCTGAACACGATTTGTAGCCTTGATAACCGACCTAATGAATTATTGATGAGATCATTTGAATTCATTTGAATGGTGCAGCACGAAATCACGAAGAAATCCACGAGTATCGACAAGAAAAGATATAATCGCCTGACCCTATCGTCACCCACGTGCGATTCGTGAACTTGCAATCCTCCATTTTATTCTTATTTTTCGCGAGATCGTGCCATTGGAACTTTGGGAAGATCGATATTCTTCGCCGTATATTGACTCGTGTATAACTTTTCCTTTTTTCTTATTTTCTTCCTTTTTTTTTTTTTTTAGATTTATTTGAAGAATTCAAAAATTAATCGATAAAAGTCATATTTTTTTAGAAATAGTTTATATAATTCAAGAATCTTTATATATTATTAAAATTTTCAGTTAATATCAATTGAATTATTACTAAACTATAGAAATATATAACTTACTTGCTTAATTGATTTATCTGAAAATTTAAATAATAAAGAGGTTTTACATAAACTCATTTTTGAATTTATATAGCTTGATTTTTGAATTCTTCAATTATCAGATGATTGAAATTATTATATATATATATATATATATAAAGATTTATAAGATATTATTAAAAAATATTATAATTTATTAATAGATTAATGTTGTTTCGAGATAAGCGGTATTAATGATAAGAAAATTTTTAATCAATATAATTCTATAATATATTCATAAAAATATAAGATTATGTATAATATAATAATATATAAGATTCTCTTTATATATTCTCATTCTCTTTTTATATTCTCATTAGTATATATTTTAATGTGACAGATAGGCATTTTGCACAACAACAAAGTTAGTTTTAAGATAAATTATATCAATAGTTATAATTTGTTTTAAAATAAAAATTTGTAATTAATATAATATCCACGTAATTAGAACTTGTAACCACGTAACCATTGATATTTTTTTAACATTAGTGTTAAGCTTTTACATAACGAATATTATTTCAAGATAAATTGTATTGATAAGTATAATCTGTTTTGAAATGAAAATTTATAATTGATTTAATGTTTGTATTTCCATATGCATAGTTATATTTTTTGTTTTTTTTTGCATAAATATTAGATAATACTGATTTTTTACACAAGTATTAGAAAACTAAATATTGTTTCAAGATTAATGGTAAACGTAATTTGTTTTGTTTCATGAAAATTTTTCATTAATATGATATATATATATATGCAGTAAGCAACATAAGTGAATTAATATTTGATGAAAAATTGTTAATCTATACTATATCTATAATTATTAATCTCAATTTGAAGACTTAAGGCATTTTTTTTTATTTAAAAACATTGGAAAATTTTTTTGGCGAAAACTACAATAAATTTAAAAATTAAAAATCTTCTTTTTATAATAATTCGAAACTTATACAATTTTTTTTATCATTGAACTTTGAATAGCCGAAAAAAAAATTTAATATTTTTTTTAATTTTTTTAATTTTTTTTAATTGATTAATCTTAATATTCAAAGTCCAATAATTCGAAATAAATTGATAACTTGACATTTCTTTTGAAAGTTTTTAATAGAAAACAAAATCTATATATTTTTGTAGATGAATAAGTTTTTTCAATCTCGTCCTTAAAAAAAAAAAATATCCGTATCAATTTCATAAAAATTTTTCAATTTCACTCTTTTTAAAAAAGGAAAAATATTCATATCAATTTATTATAAATTATCAAAAAAAGAAAACAAGAATTTTTCTCAGAAATTATTATAGAAAATTAAAATATTAAAAATTATAATATAATATAATATAATATAATAAATAT
>NW_006264045.1:2762-9475 GCF_000469605.1 Apis dorsata
AATCATTTATAAATAATAATTAAAATTAATCATTTATCATTATTTTAAAATATCAATATTTTATCTTATATGTATAAAAAGAAATGATAAAATTTTCTTAATTATTTAATAATTATTAATATAAGTTTTTTAATAGAGATTTTGAGTAATTTTAACAATTTTAACAATTCTTAAAGGATGATATTCTTCGCCACATTTTGTTTTCAGTTTCTATACAATTTGAATTAATTTAAAATTAATTTGAAGATTTCTTTATTTTTTTAGAGAAAAATCTATAATTTAAAAATAATTTGAAGAAAAGATAATATTAAAGCTAAGGAAGAAATAGTATCTTTAGGATCATTAAATATGATATAAATATATATGTATAGACAGAGAATTACTCAATTTACGTATGCCATTAATGAAAAAGATTTTACAATTGCTTGATTCAAATAAATGATTAATCGTTAATTGCAGCGTTGATTACATCAAGTTTTTGAAATTAAATGTGTGAAGAAAATTTGATGTCCTTATTAAAAATTCTTCTTTCTTTATTATTTAGTTAGTTAGAAAAAATTTTTATACTTCTTGTAGATTAAAAAAAATGTCAAATTTCAATGTTTCAATATTTATCCAAATTTTATCCAAATTTTTATCCAAATTATCCAAATTTTAAAAATTATTATAAAAATGTAAATAAAAGATTAAATCTTTTAATAATTATAACAATATTTTTGATTATTTTATTTAAATCGATAATTAAGAAATAAAATCTTCCTCAATATAAAGGAGTCGTTAAATTATAAAAATTCGTATACAATTAACAACATTTTCGCAATTTTAATATTCAGAATCAAAAATATTGTTATAATTCTTTATTTTTAAAATATCTTAGAAAATAAAAATAATAGGATATATAATTCTTTATTAATAGATAAAATATGGATAGATAAAATAATAAAATGGAATAATAATAATATAATAATATATTTTTCTGTTTTTAAAGTATACAAAATTTTATTCAAAAAAAATGTTTTTAACATTGTAACTTAATCATAATTCATTATTTATTAAAATCAGATTTAACAAGATATATTAATACTAGTACTAGTTAAGGTTTCTCATAAATTTTAAACTTGAAACCATAAATGATTAGATGCAAATTATTCGTTTGAATTCCAGGAAAATTTTAATTCATGTTTTTCAAAGTGGGAATTAATGAAAATGTTTCCATCGAAGTCTCTCATAAAGTCGATTATGATGATTGCCAACGATTACAAAGAGAAAATGGTATGTTTTTCTCTCTCTTACAACGCGTTTCTTCACGCGCGATTGTTTTTTCTTAGTGTATCTAGATGGAATCGTTGTTACTACAAATAGTGAATTCTTTTTTCTTCTTTCGTATAATATCGATCGACAGCCAGCGTAACCAAGTCGACATTTCCAAGGATACCTAGCTAAAAACGCATAACAGCATGGAATAAATTGAATTACGACCACCAGAAACCGTAGAAAACGACTCCAAAGAACTTTCTGACGTTATTGTGGAAGTTCGGAAAACGATCGAGTATCTTTGGAATTCAATAAGGAAACTATAATTTGATTAATGATAGTAAAAAATTTAATTTAATTTTAAAATAGCATATTTTAAAAATTGATTCATTGATAAATTAATATAAATAGATATTAGTCTATTCTGTTTAATATTCAACTGATATGACGTCAATATAATATTTTAAAATAGAAATAATTATATCCTTATTATAATGTATAATTTTTTTATAATCAATATAATTTTTAAGATATATAGACAAAATGGTAATATATGAGACACTATTGGAAAGATTCTAAACAAATAAATCTAAACAAACAAAATTTAGTATACAAAAATGTTAATTAAAAATTTATTTAAGATGTTACAAATAATTTAATAAAATGAATTTGATAAAATGAAATAAAAATAAAAATATCGTTTTATTCTATCATACTACTATTTCATTCTATCTCTGTTTTGTTTGTCATCTAACGTAAATTTCAATTTTTTATAATTTAATAAATATGCCATCAATTTTTGTGTTTGTTTTGAATTTTTGTGTTTTTTAGAATCAATTCATCAAAGTATATGAAAATAGAGAAACACATATTAATTTTCAAAAAAATGTATTAAAATCAAAAGAATTGAATTATAATAAAAGAAAAATTAACAATTTGAAAAAAATAAAAATTTTCAAAATTTTGTTCAAAAATCAAAATCTTCTATTTTGAAATATAATTGTCAAATTTTATTAAATTTAAATTTTAAATTTAAAATTTATTTCAATTTATTTTTATTTCAATTATGTAAAAAGCATTATTCTCTTTTAAAGAATGCAAACTATCTTTTCTATTTAATTTTTTTGTATCCTAGATATAAGTGATTAATGCAATATACAAGTCGATATTCATCTTCAAGACTGTTTAATTACCATGCAACTTGTTCAGAACAATTTAAAGTAGTTATAGAATGTTGACATTTTAATACATACACATGATTACGTAAAAATGCTTAAGAAACGAAAGAATCATGTTCTTTCTTCAGCCATTTCAATCTCCAATAATTTTCCTACACAATAGCTGAACATCTTTGAATCTCTCCGATCAACGATATAAATCATTCTTTTTATCGAAAATCGTTCCATCAATACATTTCAAAATTTTATCTTGTATTAATTAATAATCATCTAATTAATTAATTCTGGAAGCTTCGCAGTTTTCTTGACTTCGTGTTCTTGGCTGAAACAAAAATTCATTGAAGAAAAAATCCTTGTGTAAATATATAGGCAAGAAAGATACTCGCAAGAACATTATTCCTCATTATCCTATTGATAACCAGTTACTATCTGCGTGTATGTAATTTTAATTTAATTGTATGATTTTCAAGATTCACGAAAAAAAAAAGAGACGAAAGAAAATAATTCATATACGCACAATTATTTTCGAATTATTTGAAATATTTAATCTCGAGGAAATTCCATTGAGAAAAACTGATTCAATATATCACAATGTATCGGAAGTGGTGTCGTTTAGTTATGTTTAACAAAAAATGTGAACATAAAGTCCTTTCAAACTTCTAATACAACTGATATTGAAATTGATAAACATTACAAACATTACAAGCTTATTACAAATCGAATATTTTTATTTTGTCTTGATATTTTATTTGAAGGATTTTTTATTTCCTTGAAAACCACATTAAATATATTTTTAGAAAAATATAATGTAAAAAATGTAATTATTTTATTTATTTGGAAAAATGTAAAAATATAATTATTTTATATAAAAAATTTTGAACAAGCATTATACAACGCAATTTAATGTAGACAAATGTATTGAATGCTTTGATTGAAGTGAGATACATATATTTAAAGTTATTCTTATGTTATCAAATAATCTTATGTAATCGAATAATTCTAATTTTTTATGCAATATAATCTAATATTTAATATTCTCTGATTTTTTTAAAAAATTTTACATTTTTTGCATCTATTTTAGACAGAATGTTTGATGCTTTCTACTCTAATGTCGTATTATTTAATTCTTTCTAATATAAGTATAAATATAAAGTTGTATAATGTTTTTAAATTCCTTTATTATCCAGAATTTGAAAATATTTATTTTTTCAAAATTAAATTTTAGATTAGATTTTCGATTACTCTTAAGAAAATAAATATAAAATATAATAATAAACATAAAATTGTTTTTCGAATCAAATTTCGAAGTTTTTATGAGTACATTATAAATAACACAATCAAAGGATGAAATTTATATATTTTGAATCCAAAATTTAAATAAAAAATTTAATATTATTAACAAAAATTGCAACTTAATATTCGTTCATTTTATCTTCTTTTTTAATAGAA
Source organism: Apis dorsata (assembly GCF_000469605.1). Classification (NCBI taxonomy): domain Eukaryota; kingdom Metazoa; phylum Arthropoda; class Insecta; order Hymenoptera; family Apidae; genus Apis; species Apis dorsata. The sequence continues at coordinate 6,644 of NW_006264045.1, forward strand.
ATATTAAAAAAAATTATTTTCATATCATTATTTTTGTTATCAATAATTGATATAAGAAAAAATTTGTTATAATAACAAAAAACAAAATATAAAAATTTTTTCTGAAAAAGTTAATTGAACTTTCTATTTTATTTAATTATTTCTTTTGTTTGTAAATTTTAATTTAATTTTTTTTGTAAATATTATCAATATTTGTTCAATAGTAATTTTATATAACGTAAAAATTTTTATAAAAATTTTTATAAATTTTTATAAAATCAAAGCTTCAACAAAACATAAAAATTAAAAAAAATTTATCAATGATAATGTAATAATCGCACAAATGCAAAAAAAATACAATAAATTTATTCAAATGAAATCTATTTTATTTTATAATTAATTTATTTATTTTTTATACTATATTTATTTTATATACTATTATTATATATCTTTTTGCAAAATATTGATTTTCTTAAAAAACATTTATAATAAAATAAAAAAAAAGGGCATTTCTTATTTCTGTCCAAAAAATAGAAATTAAAAATCTTTTTTTATTAAAATAAAAAAATCAATTGATAAAATCATGATAAAGATCATGTAGTATATAACTTGTAATATGTTAATGTTGCATTATTAATCATGCAAATTAAAAGTTGTATTGTTCAAAGTTATACTAACAGCTTAGGAATTAACTATTTACATATCATATGTTCATATTCTAGAGAGTAAAAGAAAATTATCTTCTAAAGACATATAATTTTTTAAAATAATAATAGTATAACTTTAGTAATAATAATAATTTTAATAATAAAATTATTATTTTAATAATTTTAATNGAATATTAATATTAGAATAAAAAATTATAGAGAAAAATATTAAGATTGTAATAAGAAAATATTATATTTTTATAAGAAAATATGATATTTTTCTCATAAAATATATTACAAGAAAACATTGTAAAAGTATTAAGAGAAATTATAATAAATTCAAATTTTAAAAATATACAATAATTTTTTTCTATAAAAATTTTTTCTAAAAAGTAGAAAATTTCATATAAAAAGGTATTAAAAATAAAATAATTAAAAATAAAGAATTAATATTATGATGCAAAAATATTAAAATTTGACGAAAGTATATTTTACCTTTAAAAGATACCTCATGGCAATTTGATTAAGAGGCCACTTACTAAGGTTCCTACAACGAAAAGATGGCATTAAAGGAAAAGTTGGTAAAAACACGATGGTAGTTTCTGCCAAAGCACAATCACATGAGATCATTTTTTCGTGGCACAGAAGCCCCTTCATTGAAGCCATTAGGTTCTCTGTGACTATGAAAAACTAAATGGAAGCTCGAATTAGAAAGAAAGGTTCTTATTTCTATATATAGTAAATCGAAAAATAATACACTATAATTTAGTAAAAAAAAAAAAAAAAAATACAATATCTTAGAAAATATAAGAGATGTCGTTAAAAGGAAACTATAAGTTCAGAATCTTTTTTCATAAATTCTTAGTAGTTTTTAATAAAATTGGAATAATCTAAGAAAAATTAATTTGGTGAATAATTTATAAACAATAAAAGTGAAATATCAAAGGTATATTTTTTCAAGGATTCTTTTTTTACAATGATATGTTTTTCGTTAAAATCTCTCGAGTTGAATAATTCTGCAAACTAATTTTAATAAATAAAATCTCGAAGCGTATACTACTTGAAAGGAAAATCCTGTATGTCTTTTAAGAATTTAAAAAAATATTGATAAAAAAACAAAAATATATGAATACTAAAAATACATGAATACTAAAAATATATGATACAAAAAAAGACAAAAAATAAACAAAAATAATATGAAACAATAATAAATAAAAATAATTTTTAAATAAAGAAAATAAATTTTTAAAACAACAAAGATTATTATTATTTTTAATATTTAAATATTTAAAATTCTGGAAAAAAAGAGTGGAAGAATTGAAATATGTTGAAATATTATATTATGAACAAATATTGTTATAAACAAAATTATTATTATTATTATATATATTTAATATATATATTATATTATATACTATAATTATGAATGAACTATAATTATGAACAAAAATTATTAAATAGCAAAAATTGACAGGAAAAATAAAAGATAAACAATATATATAATATAAAAATTGTTAGTTCAAAATAGAAAAAGATTAATAAAAAGATTTTAAAAAACTAATCAAGTATAAATTTATTAGAATAAAACTAGTCTAATCTAAGAAAATTACGTAACAAATAGAATCGCAAAAATTGAAGGACAATTAGATAACATTTATGCATACCTTTTTTCTAATTCACTCAAAATCATTTGCATCAATAAACTTAAACTTAATATGAATTTGTAAAAAAACTAACCAAGAGACCAGAATTACATGACCTTGTTCGCGGTTTCATCCATAAAAGCAATATCGACCAGTTCTTTCGTTTCTATATCAAAGAATAATGATATAAATTATTTTTCAAGTTTTATCTTGATATTATTTTCTTCACTATCTAAATTTTTACACAAATATTTCTTTTAAATCTTTCTTTATTTTACTTTCAAATTGAAATTTTTAACTTTTTAATACCAATTTTTTTGTTAAATTTAAAAATATTTTTTTAAGTTAAAATTATAACAAAATATAAATAAAAATAAATGTAAAATATAAATAAAAATATATCTTTTATAAATTATACTATTGAAAAGTTTGGAATCAAAAGATATTTATAATATAATATATAATAATATATATACATAATAAAATTTACATAATAAAATATTCAAATATATAAAAAATAATTAAATAAAAGTTTTGTTATTTAAAAAATTGAAGATCTATTA
>NW_006264045.1:9772-11854 GCF_000469605.1 Apis dorsata
TTATTTCATATTTATAATACTAATTTATATAACATATATTTATTAATATATACGTACAAATATAATAGAAATATAATAATATAATATAAAATAAAAAAAATATAATATAAAAAAAAATTGTGCGTTATATTAAACGAAATTGATTCAATAAGTTCAATATATTATAATTAATAATTATCTATTTGTATTATCTACTATATTCTCATCAAAGAATAAATGAATTTAAATTATACTATATTATATATATTATAATTCAAATTTTTAATCAATTATTAATCAATACTTAGTTCATTCTTTATGTGCTATATATTTGCTAATTTAAACTTTTCATATCAAATTTGATTTTTATCGTTTTGTAAATTATTTTTTTATTTAATGTTTGATTTTTTTATAAAATTTTATTAATATTACTAGAAATTTAATGCATTTTATTGAATTTTAAATTTATATAAGAAAGGTACTTGAATTGAAATATTCAAACATATATAGTTCATTATAATAATAACAATTTTTTTTTTTTTATAATAATGCAATAGATAAAACTGTTTAAATTATTTATATTTAATTAGTTAAAAATAAAATTGAAATGCATAAACATATAATTAATAGTATATTTACTTATTAAATTTTATTATTTATATTTATGAAAATTCATGTGCAACAACATTGTAATTTTACATATTGTAATTTTTTAATTTATTAATAACAAAAATAATTAAATAATTAAATGATAGATAAATTTATTATTGCAAAGATTTACTTAGATTTAGATTTTTTAATTAAATGTAATTTAATTAATGTAATAAAATCTTATTAATAAATATCTTAATAATTATCTTAATATAAAATATGAATTCTTTTTTAAACGATTTCCAACATTTAAAAGTTTTAATTATTTTTTTATAAAATTAAATTATTTCCTTAATAATTAAAAAATAGACATAAAATAAAACATGAAATTTGGAAAAGGAAAACACCTTCATAAGCAAATAATTACACACAGTTATCAGACGCGACACATATTATGCAACCTAATCAGAGAGTCTCATAGTGACAGTCAGGTCTGTTACAGAACCGAACAATTCGATAACGACCAGCATAAACGTTATCTCTAACGTTAATGACAGATTACGAAACTGTTGAACACTATTTCATATATATTTTCCTCTTTTTTAACTGTTCTAAACTGTAAAACAGCTTCCAATTTAGAAATAGTGTTCTTTATTTATTCATGTATTTATTTTCATATCTTCTATAAAAAAAGCAATTTTTATTAAAATAAAATACCAAAAATAAAGTTTGTGTATTATATCATAAAGTATAAAAAAAATATTGTTTTTGAAATAAAGAAATATGTAATAAAGTATTAATATATATATATATTAATGATTAGAATATTCTAAAATTATTTGAAAAATGGAAAAATAAATTATCATTATTGTTGTATTAATAATCATTAATAACAATAATTATTATTAATAATCATTATAAGATATAATTAGATTTTAATAACTATTAATAAAATTGCATATACAGAATGTCTCATAAATGAATGGTATAATTATCATATAATAGAAAGAGTGACAAAAAAATAAATATATAAAATAAAATTTTTTATTTAAATCTTCATTTTCAATTAAATCAAGTAAAAAATTTTTATAAAAAATACAAATAAAATTAACTAATATTAATTAAATACGAATGTATATAGATGGTTATTTTAAAAATAAGTTCATAAAAATTATAATAAAAAAAAATTTCATAAAATAAAATTTTATAAAAATTTTTTTTATTTTAAATCTTCATTTTTATAAAAATTTAATAAAACATTAAGAATTGTTATATGGTTATTGGCAGTGATAATTGGCACAAATTCAAAAAATTGGCACATTTCAAAAAATTTTAAATTTATTTTGGATGGAAAATTTACATTATATTTCAATTTTTATATAAATTTATCAAAAACCACACAATGATTAATTAATTGTTATAATTATATATAATAATAAAATTATATCTGATAATGTAATTTTGAATGTAAATTTTAAAAAATCTCTACTTTAAAATTTTTGAAACATTTTG
>NW_006264045.1:11969-26288 GCF_000469605.1 Apis dorsata
TTATATTATATTATATTATATTTATATTAAGATTATATATTAAGATTATATATTAAGATTATATAAGATTATAAATAGTTATAAAATAAAATGTTTATTATATTTAGAGAATGGAACGAATCTATATTATGTATTTATAAAAATATAAAGATATTATTAAAATATAAATATAAGATAAATTATATATATTAAACAAAATTATAATTTATTTCAATAATATGATCTTTTATGATGTATAAATACTTTTAAAAAAAAATTTATAAAGAAATTTTTATATTTCTTCAGTATAGCATATATGAGATATCATTAAAGTTATCATTGCATAAATATAATTGGTACTACTCGCTTATATTCGCTTATTATGTAGTGTCTACTGATAATAATCACTATCATTTTTCCTCTAATCTTTTAATCAGGAACTTGAAATCATGCAAAATATATGTATTAGTACTTGATTTGCGTCACGAGAGAAGGGTGAATGACGCGATGCTGAAATTTCTCAACCACTGGGAAAGTGGTATAACTGCATTGTATGCTTGATTTTAATATGATAATTCAAAATCTGATGATAATTCAGAATCTTACTAAAATTGATTTTAATTCTGCAAAAACATTTTAATGTTGTTCTTTTTTCATCATGTTTTAAGTATTATTTCTTTCTTCTTTATTTTCTCTTTGATATTAGATTTAAATATATTATATTTAAATATATACATTTAAATATTGATCTTCTTCGAAATGATTTTTCATTTCATTCGAAAAAAAAACTTTTCTTCTTAATTTTATAATTTTTATATATTGATCTTTATTCTTTTATTCTTTTAATTTCGAAAATGTTAAATAATATTCCAAAATTATTTATTTTTCATGTTTTATTTATACAAAGTTTTTTAATTATTAAAAAAATGAATTAATACAAAAGAATTTATATCTATATATTTATTTTAATAATTATTTTAATAATTAAATAGTTAAATAAATTTTAATTATTAAAAAATATTTAATTAATAAAAAACATGATCAATTTTTTTTATTTATAAATTTCAAATGTCAAAAATTATTGATATTATTTTTCATTGAATTTAATTCGAAAAAAATATATTTACATAAGTGATTTATTAATTCATTAATGATATATTTACTTCTACACAACTTGAACATTATATTTCTCAGAAGTCAAATTTTCCTTATATTAATAGAAAATCTCTTATAACTCGTTTATAGAAATATAATTTATACTTATGCTTGTTTTTCTTTATATTTCACAATGTATGTTTAAACATCACAATCCAAAAAAATATATATCCACAAAAGTGTAATAATCATAATGTCTGTAATTTCATATATCGAAAGATGTTTCAGGAGTTAAAATTTGTCCAATAACATTTAAATATAATCCTTTTATGTTTATGTAACATAAAATAAAAATATAAATAATAAATATTTTTTTTTCTTTTTAAATTTAAATACATTATATCTATATATTCATTTAAAAAACATTATATAATTTTTATCATAAATAATAGATTCATTATAAATAAATATAATATTGATTTTAAGATTTATACAAAATTTATGTAAGATTATATATATAAAATTTATAGTAAATAAAAAATATTTAATCCTATAATAAAAAAATTGATTTGGATTGAAATTTTCTTTGTGTTATTTTATATTAATATATGAACTTATAATGTAAATTAATATGTATATATTATATATCAAAGAAATGAGAAAAATTTTACAATTAATTATTTTATAATGTTTGTAATTAAAAATTCATTCAGTTACAAATGTATTTTATTCAAAAAATAAATATATAAAAACCACATAAAATCTAATTTATTTAGAGTTTTCTAATATTTATATAATATCAATAGAAAAATAGAACAAGTCTATAATATTTATATTTAGATATATATATAAACGAAAGATAATAAATATAAATGTTAACTTTATTCAAACTTCTCAAACTTTTTTCTAAATTATGTTTATTGTTAAATTTTTCGGAAGTATAAAAATTTTTTTATTAAAATATAATTTTATGATTTTCTTATATTCAATATTCTTATATTATACCTATCTCTGAATAATATTTACATGTCATAATGAGAATAAATGACAATTATTATATTATATTAATAATTTGTAATTTGCATAAATAAATTTTCCACGATGTTGCAAAATCGACTTATTCTTAATAAGATAGATTTTTAATAAGATTCACTTTAAGAATTTTTTAAATATAAAATAATAATATTGACAGAAATTTCTTACAAATTTAATATATTGATTGTTTTAATGATGACATTTAATCATGTCATTACTTTTAAATTATATTATATTTTTTAATTTAATTAATAATTCAATTACATAATATTAATATAATAATATTATTATAATAATATTCATATATAATGTATTTAATTTATATTAATTTTTATTATATAATATATAAAAAATATAATATATAATAATTTAAATATAATTTATTATATATAAGTTTTAATTGTTATACATTGTATTTGCATTGATAATATATTATTAGATTTTGTTATAAAATGAAAGTACATAAAATTAACATTATAAGTTTTAAATATTATTTACGTGTAATTTAAATAATTTTTTGACAATTAGTTAAAAAAGTATTAACAGCTATTAATAAACTTTTTATAATATAATAATATTTTTAAAATTGTATTTAATGATTTGAGCTTTTTGAAAACTTTGAAGGATTAATTTAATAGACGATGTGTAAAAAAATTTAATTTCTGAAAAATTACAATTTGTCAAAATCAGAAAAAAATAATTCTTAATTTTTCTATCTGAACCTTTCATAAAAATTTAAAAACTATTTTGTGGATTTATATTATATGTATATATGTTAAAAATTTCATCGAAATCAATTAATTGCTATAAGTTATAAATATGAATAAAAATAGTTAAAATACTTAATGAATTTTGAAATGAATTTTTCGATTTAAAAATTTTTACATCTACTTTTCTTGTTTTTGCATCAATCTAATTTTTAACTAAAAATTTGTATCTAAAAATTGAAAACTTATAAAAAAGGTTAAAAAAAATGTCCTTCATTATTTTCTATTTTAACAAATTACAATTTTTTTCAGAATTTTTTTACACGTTATCTAATAGTAAACTAAATTCGTCTAACTTCTCAAAAAGCTTAGGCTATTAAGTATAGTTAAGTTATTAAGTATAATTTTTAAAAAATTATCGTTTTTAAAATATTTTAAAAAATTATAATTATAACATATTTTAAGTTATGGTATGTCAATGCTTTTTTGTCCGACTATATATATTCGTGATTTAAAATGATTCACCAACTCATATTAAATAAGTTGTAAACTTTTATTTTTATTGAATAATAATTCATAACACATGGTCAATGATATGGAAAAACAATTTTTCTTTTTTTTTAGATAATTTTTATTTTGTACAATTACGTCAATGATAGCTATACAAGTATTATATACAAAACTATCATGTACATTGAACGAAAACTTGACAATTGTTATTCTTATGAAATATTAACACCTAAATTCACCAATTAAATTTCTAAATGAAAAGATTTGCCTTTATTGAACGCAAGTGTTTTAAAAAAAGGTCATTCAAATTGAACTCCATATAGATCTTATCTTTTCATTCATTTGAAACACCATGATGAATCATTTTAAATAAAAATTCTGACATAACTTGAAATTAATATGGACTTTGAAACATTGATAATAATACAAAGTTTAAGAAAATTTCTTGAGAATGAAATGAAAAATAAATAAGAATAATAATAGTATATTATAATAATAATAACAACAAAGATATTATTTTCTCTGGTTTTCAATTATCGAATTTTGTTCAAAAATGTTTTATATTAATTTTCTTTAAATAATAAATCTTTAGAATTTTGAATCTTGTTTCATCTTCAAAATTCAAAAGTTGATAATAAAAGCGATAATACGGATTATTATAATGCATAATAAATAGCAATAATCTATAAAAAATTTTAATAAATTGTTTATTACAACATTTATTATAATAAAATTTTTATTATAATATTTTATAATAAAATTTATTCTCTTTCGTATCTTGCCATATAATATTTTATATTAATTATTTATAATGTTATATTAATTATTTATAATGTCAAAAATTTATTTTTATTCAACAATAATTTATAATAATTATGAAATTTTTAAAAGATTAAGTTAAAATAAAGTTCTATAATTATTATAGATTATAGAATTCTATAATAATTATAATTTCAAAATATTGTATTTTTATATATAATAAAATGTTTAAAAGTAAAATATTATAGAAACATAATAGAAATATGTACGCAATATAACAAAAAACGAAAAGAAAAAAAAAATTTTTGATCATATTACAAAAAATTAAACGAAAAAGAATTCACGTTTACAAGAGATATCGTCTTACCTAGAAGAAATTTTACCTGATTTTTTTCTCACATCCATCGCATCATATGTTATCTAGTCCCATCCTCTTGTCTCTCTTCCATCTTCATTCGTTCTTTCATGAACCGGTTTCAAACTCGTCTTCGTTGCTTCTGGTAATCACTTGACCGACCTTCTCCGGTTATTCGTTGCTATTCGCAAGTTGCTCTTCGATCCACTGGGAATCACAAGCTTCCTCTAGGCGTCCATTACTTTCAAGGTCATCAGCTTCTCGAATAAAAGCAGAAGTGACAATAGAAATCGTTCCAGCTTTACAATCATAGATGATATAAAATGAAATTCTAATTATAGAATTAAAAAAAAGCGAATTTTTTAATATTAAATTTCAGGACAGGAATTTGAAATTTATTGGAATATAAAATAACTTTCATACTTATAATAAGTAGTTTCATGAAAATTTTAATTAAATCAAAAGATTTATATAATTTATAATTCATTCATATATGTAAATTTATTTCGAAATATTACGAATTATTGTGAAAAATAGAGAAATAGTTTCAAATTAAATTTTTATTTAATTATTTAATTTTTTTGATTTTTATTTCATTCTTTTAATTTTCTTTAGTTTTCTGTTTCTAGGTTTATTTAACAAGTTATGTTCTTTTATCTCATTTTTATTTCTATTTCTGACATTTATTTTTAATTTTATCTTCATTATTTTTCTTTATCTTCTATTTTTAACATGAATATATATTCAACAAAGACTTCTATTGTTCTTCTATTAGAAATAAAAGCACAATACTTTATGTCATGAAACTATAATAAGAAATAATAAAACAAATTTAGATATGAATCTTTATATAAGGAATCATTTTTTCCACAATCTTTTGATTATCTAATTAAAAAAAATGTAATAAAATACAATTTAAAAATATGAAATAGAAACACATATTATTGATTTCTTTTGTATTGCATTAATTCGTGGGAATATTTCTTATACTTCCTTCCGTTTTATTTCTTTTATTCATAAATTAATTTGTTCATTCGAAGATTGCCATCTTTGAAAAAAAAAATCTTTGAAAAAAAATCGATTCAACATTATAAAACATTATTTTACATTTTTTCGTAGACATGTGTTATTATAAGTTTCTTGTAAGCTTTATTAAAGCTGGCATTTAAGCTATCACCGCGTATTAGACTGTCACCTATTTAAATGATCTCACTGATTTAAATTTTGTAACTTTACATGTTATAAAATTTGTTATTTGCTTCATTATACATAACATTATACATTATCATATATTTATTTATAATAATATTTCATTAATCAATTATTTCAAATTTTTTATGTTAGTATATAATTTATATAATATATGTGTATATGTATATATGTTAAGAATAAAAAAAACATTATCTATTAAATATAAGTCGTATGCAAGTTTAAATTATAAAAAAATAATTAGTAATTTTACACAAAACAAAATTAGAAAAATACTTGAAATAAATGAATTTTGAAACAATAACATAAATAAGTACATATAAGATACAAATTCTGTTTGTTTGTTTTACTACTCAATCATTGAATCATTATTGTTATCATTTGAAAAAATTTCTCAATGATATTTGAATAGGAATAAAGGATATCACAATTTTTAAAGATCACAGTGTTTATTCGTATTTATTGAATCTATTCACAAATTTTAATGAAAGAAAAATGTAATCAGTTATATTATATACATATAAGGAGCAATTTTTTTATTGTAATTTCATTATGATAACAACTATATGATACTATTTTTGATACAATATTACATGATCATTACACATAAGAGACTAGTTAATGCATTACTATAATACAATTAGTAGTAACATAAGTGATATTATAATACAATGAATATTTTTTGAGAATTAATTCTAGAAATTAGCATACAAAAATGAAGTTTATTTATTACGTTATAAGCATTTTGCGTTAAATGAAGCAAAATAGAATTAATTATTTCTCTCATATTGCGCATTCTGTGTTCGTCTTGCTTTATTTAAATTAAATTATAAACTTAAATTACTTAAATAATTTATAACTTATTAATATTCTATTTAATAAATAAGTTTCAGTGTAAGTTTTTAATTAATAATTAATTCATTTTTGTATATCAAGTTTTGTATTTACTTTAATTAATTTCTTTAGAATCAATCTCATCATTTTCAAAAATATCCCACGAATATATTAATTGTATATCATAATGTAATAATAATATTTTATATATAATTTATAGTTTATCATTAACATCATAAATAATTTGTATTACTAATAATAAATATTAAAAAATTAATATTAATTAATTAAATAAAATAAATTAATATTAAATTTTAAAACTATCAATTTTTTAAATTTGCTATGTATCAAGCTATAATCAGCATTAAATAAATTTATAGAAATAATATTAAAAAATAAATTTATGGAATAATAAATAAATTTTTAATATTCAATGAAAAAAAAGAGAGGGCAGATGGAAAATGTAAAAAATATTGAAAACAATAAAAATCATAATATACAAATTTTATTATCATCTTATATCTGTCTGATATATATCTTTGAAATTAATATCTTTGAAATTAATACTCCAATTCTTGGAATATAATGGATATAATAAATGGAACAATTTCTATGATCTCTGTATCTACACATGAAAATATTATATTTATTGAAATGATAAAAATAATTTGTGATAAACGGAGCATTATTTACAACGAAAGAATTAAGAAATGCAAATGTTTTCGTCTCTCTGCGTGAACGGAAAGAAACATGATAACGATATTAATATTGATTTATTTCTGTTCAAAATGCAAACAAATCTTTGCAAATATTGCATTATCATTTACAACATTTGTTGCAATTTTTTAATTTTATCATTCAATCATTACTCAAGTATTTTTCCATAATCTTGGCATTTATTGTATTAATTCGAAGATTTTTTACTTTATCAGTTATTCTCTAATTTTTAAACTAACTTTGATATTTCCTCCATTATCATTAAAGATCAGAATATAAAAATACAAATTATTCTTTTAAAATAGAATTATACATATATTGCTTTAAAAAAATAAATAATGATTTCTTTAAAAAATTAAATATCATCTTATTTTTTTAAAATATCTCTTTTTTAAAGTAATAAATTTTTTTGTTAATGATGTAATGATATTTCTTCTATTATCTATTTTGTTAATTCTTTTTTTTTCCTTTTCTTTCTTTATTTATTTATTAAAAATTAATATTTCGAGCTTCATTAATTTAGATATAAATAAAATATTTAAAATTGTTTAAATAATTTATTATGATATTATAATTATAATTTATTATATAACCAATTAATTTTTAAAAAAACTGCATAAAAGAACATATAATAAGCAAACAATAAAATTTAAAATCCAATAGAAATTATAGAAAATATATCAATAATCGATATAAGAAATAAGTATTGTAACAATATGTTTCAACAAATTTATTGCAACATAGAATTTGCGATCTTGAATACGAATACCAATAATCATTTCATCTATCAAATAATTAAAAGAACATTATTGCTTTCCGTGAAAATTATGATACATATTTTCAAAATATTTTTATACAACTCTAGAAAAACAAATTACCGCTGAATAAAAATGTCATATTTATTATTTTAATTAATTATTCCTTTGAAATTAAAAAATGGAATGAAAAAATCAAAAGAATTAATCCAAATAAACAATTAATAAAAAAAAAATATTTCTTATTAGAAGAAATTTTTCTTAATAAAAAAGAAATATTTCTTTTTTATTAATTGTTTATTTGGATTAATTCTTTTGGTTTTTTCATTCCATTTTTTAATTTCAAAGGAATAATTAATTAAAATAATAAATATGACATTAGAAGAAATTTTTCTTCTATGCGTAAATTTATAATATAAGAAATAAATAAAAAATAAAACTTATTTATTCATAATCAATAATGTCTCAAAAATATCGCAAAAATAAACTTAGAAAACATAGCGATACAAATAATATTTCTTGACTTAAAAATGACTTTAAAAAATCTTAAAAATAAAATATCAAGTAACTTCAAATTTATAAAAAATCATAGTTTTATCTCATATATTAATCACATAATTTCCGATTCAAACTATTTCCAAAAATATTTTTTCTTATATTAATCAGAATATGTTTAGAAAATCGATGAAACAACTTCATTTAAAAATTCATTATGAAATCTTTATTCTGTAATAAATCATAATTAACATTGTATCTATAATCTACCATTTCTATCGAGGATAAATTTCTTCTTTGATAGAATTTTTTATTAAAACATGCGAAACTTTGAATTTTAGAAATAAATCAATAAATTTTTATCTTTGTTTATAAATTCATTATAAAATCTCTTATTTATAAAATATAATTAATATCTCGTTCGCTAATTCTATCAAGAAACGATTTGAATAGTCGACTTTTTTGATTAAATTTTCTCAATGAGAAATTCTTGACTTTTTGAATAAGAAATTCTGTATTAAAATTCGCAAAAAATTCGAGACACGTATCGCATTGTTCCGTTATATAAGAATAATCAGCGTGGACAAAGCGATCTTGCGTATACAGATGGTAATTCTCTTTCCTTCAAGGGTATCAAGTTTCTGAAGTATATGTGTTTTGTTAGAAGAGTTCTCGCGTCTCCGTATCCGGAGTTTTGCGATTCCATTACTCAGCACGAGTTCGCTTCGGGCGATCAACGGGGTTGCTTTGTTTCGAAAATCGGAAATATTAAACTATTTTTTTTTTTTAATAATCAAAATAATTAAAAATGATTTATACAATGTCATATTTTTTTTTGACACAATTAATTTTGCGAATAAAACTATTTTTAATTTTATCGTAATAAAATTTATTACATAAAATAATGAAATTTAAATAAAAATTATCAAAATTTTTGTACAATGTACAAAATTAAGCAATTTATTTTTATTATATATATCATTAGATTTTTATATTTTATGTATTTTTGTTTTCTTAAAATATTATAATTTATTAAAAATAAACAATTAAATAAAAAATAGTTCATTTATCATTAGAAAAAAATGAAAATTTATAATTATTTTAAATTATAATAAATTATAATTGCTAAAAAAATAATTTATGTTTATTATATTTTTTTTTATAAGTTTCCTCTTTTTTATAAGTTTCCTCTAATTTTCAAATATTTAAAAAAAGAAATTTAACTTAAATTATTTTTGTAACTATTTATAAAGCAAAATTAATTAAATTTTATATATTTATTAATTCATTATTCACAATTATTCGTCATTTATATATTTATTTTTACATTTATTAATAAGTTATTAAGAGATATTATGTGATATTATATCTTATTATATTTAATGTTTACATAAGCTTAAGATAGATACGATGATATTTGTATGAACTAGATATACATATAATAAAAGAATAAGAAGACAGAATCTGTTTATATTCGTTATATAAGATATAGAAAAATAAAAACAGATAAAATTTGAATCTTATCTTCACTTATTTTATTACTATTATGAAATATTGGCGAACATTTATCAAATGAAAAAATATAATAATAAAATAGAATATCATTGATTTTCCTTTACTCGAAAGAAATGTAAGAAAAAAATAAATAAATAAAAAGAACAAAAAGAAATTGTGTAATAGAAAAAAAGAAAAAAAAGAATTGTATAAGCCAAAGATAAGTAAATTATATGATTTTCAAACAATAAAATTGCCAATTGGATGATTACAGCGATTGAGAGTTCCGCATAGATTAAAACAGCTTAAATGTGATTCGCATGTGACAGATAAATTTCTCAATTAGCTTTGTAAAATTAACCGAATAATATGAAATATGTATCACTTATCTAGTTAATTTAGTTTAAATTAATTAGTTTAAATTAAAAATTCAGATAAATTTTTTAAATTAACTTTGATAAAATTAATTATAAACTAAACGACATCAAGATTTTAATGATTATTAAATTTAATAAATATATAAATATTATATTGATAAATATTAATTAGATCTTCTCATTTCTTTTATTATTCTTTGTTATATTAATAAATATTTATTTTACTACCGATCAATTTAATATCAGTAATAATTCAATCATTCGATTCCACTAGAAATCAAAGTCATTCCTTCATTGTTGTTAATAATGAGACAATTATTTTAAATTGTTTCATATCTAAAACCATTATTCTTAACTTCTAAAACTGTTCAAGAAACGATCAGTCACTCGATTCCTGAATTAACTCACAATCAACTTCAACTTAACAATCAACACTTGGTTTATGATCTTCAACGGTAATCTATTATATATTTAGCATGATGAGTTCAATTGCAGGATTTCTATCTTTTTAAAACCTCAATTTTTTTTTTTTTTTGTAGTTCTTAAGGAAATTACTTATTTTTATTAAAGATGATTCATATGATGGCACATAATATAATAAAGTTATTATCTTACATCAAATAGATTAAATAATAAGTCAAGATTTTGCAATTTTTTACAAAAAATTTTCAAATTTTTTAATCAATACTATAAAAAATTAAGATATAAAATAAAGAATTTTGATTTGACAAAAAGACTAAATTATTTTTTTCAAATAAAAATAATTCCAAAAAAGATTTTATAAAAATTCTAAAAAGAGAATTCTTTAAAATTCTAAAATTTTAAAAACATTTTAGAAAAACTTTAGAAAAACTCTATCGAACAAAGTTATCTTCAAAACTTAGCTCTAAAATTTTTTAAAGCATTATTTTCGAAATTTGTTTTTCAGCTAAAGCTGAAAAAGTCAATTAAACTAAATAAATAATAATTCTGTAAGCAAAATTTTTAAATATTATTTTATTTAATTTTTAAATCATAAGAAAATATTAAATATTTTTAGAATCGAATTCAATATAGATAAAATATTTCTTTTCCTCTTAATGCAAAAAAAAAAAAAAACAATAAGTATCGAAGATGTATTTTTTTGTACCTATTTCTTAGTCATTGAATAGACTGCGTTTTTTATATGGTATATTACATACCATATAATTTTAATATGTCATAATAATGTTAAAGTTACTACTGAGATTCTTAGAATAAAAAATTAGAATAAATTTTTAAAATAGATAAATAGAAATAAATATTTTTATTTCTTCGAATAATATAAATAAGTACTTTGAGATTTTTACAGATAAACTTTTCTTTAAAATAATAACTATATATATATAATATATATATATAATAATATATAAAAAAAATAATATTTCAGATATATATTTTAATAATTCATACAATTACTATTTTGAAACAAATATAGATATTATTTTAATATAAATAAATAGTATTTTATGTAAAAATATTAAAATACTAATATTTTAAAGTACTATTATAATGAAATATTATACTCATGACAAAATATTATCTATATCAATTTCAAAATAATAATTATATAAATTAACATAAAATATATATTATTTTATTATAAATATAGTTAATACATTTTAAACAAAAGTTTATTTAGAAAATTTCATATTAATCAAAGAAGTAAAACCATTTACTTCTATTTATCCTATTTACTTCTACCTCTTTACTTCTATTTATCTCAAATTTAAAAAATTTATTTTTCTCCGACAATGACCGAATCTATCGTACATGAAATTTAATATTCATGCAACGAATTAATCTCATGACAAATCATAAACGCACTGTTTTCTATGTACACTCTAAGTACCTATGTAGTATTATTATATACGTCTCGCATCGTGTCTCACTTTCGTGTCGTGCAAACGTGTCAATTATATATGTACAATGACGAGAGAAAAAAGAAGAAAAAAAACGACAGCAACGAGTCATGAGAAAATCCAGCAAGTCGAACATCATGAAACGGTGAAACAGAAGTAACTGTTGAAATCGCAAAATTCCCCGTCTACGAGTTCTCCAGTGACGTATGCACTCGTGTATACTCTCCGCAGACAATCGACGGGCCCGTTGGCATCGTCCAATAGCCATGCATACACACAACACGGTTGGTGGGGCTTCGGCTTTCGTCTGCACGCGGTATAAAGCCCCACTAATTGTACATGAGAAGAACAGTCCGTGCGTGCCCCTTTTTAAATGACGATGTAGCGCAGCGCCCGAAAAATCGGGGATCTCGTGCACTCGTAAGATCACTGTCACGATCGAAATCGAGCACGTGTGTCCTAGTTTTATTGGATCACGGGAGTCGTTGCGATCCGCGGTTATTTGTTTAATTTTTTTTTCTTTTTATTTATTATTTTAGTGTGAAAAAGTAAAAAGTCGTGAAATTCGTTCGAAATTGATTCCATCAAATCGAACGGAAAGAGAGACAAAGTGAGAAAGCTTGATTTTTGTGTTCCAATTTGGAGATTTCTTTTCAAGAAGGATAGAAGATCTATGATACCGAATAAAGTTTCATGTTTTACAAAGTCAGAAGAAATAAAGTTTCGAGTTGGATCGTAAACAAGGTAAATAGTTTATATAGTGGTATCGATGCCTCTGTGCATTGTAATTCTGGTACATTTGGAATAAATGATACATTTACGAGAAGAAGTAATTTCCTTTTTTGTTGATATTTTTTTTATATTTATTAGAAAAAAATGATTTTTTTCTTTAACTAAAATAATATTTAGGATGAATTTCACATATTATAAATATCGAAACGAAATGTCTATAAAGACAAACTCGTTAAAAGAAGGAAAACAAACAAAGAATTTGCTTCTTTCTTTGTAAGAAGTTGTATTCCATTTATTTCTCTTTTTTTCTTTAAACTCTCTATGACAAATATTTAATTAAAATCTCAATGTCAATAAAAAGAATAATGAAAAAAAAAGTTCATTAAAACTCGATGCTAATATGAAATCGCATTAATAAAGAGTCTATTATTCTAGCAGATTAAATGTTAAAAATTAAACTTCATTTGAATTAATCAAGTAATTTGATCCCAATTTTATATTCATAATATATATCTGTCTAAATTACTTGATCTTATTTGAATTCAAACAAATTTGAACTAAAGAATTTAAAATATTTAAAATAGTGTCGAAACAATCTTACATGGAATATCTATAATAAAGATAAAAAAGTAAATGAATTGATAAAAATTTGCTAAAAAAACAACTTGATTTCTAGGACTATTGGAAACATTGATTATAGAAGATAAAGGATAAAAAAAATCGCTTCAAAATAATCGCCTCTTTTAGAAAATTTGATAATTTTATATGTTTAATATGAAGTTAAGAAAAAATTGATTTCCTTTAAAAAATTATTATTGATAAATATAAAACTGGAATTAATATTACATTATATTTAATAACAATTATTTCTTTCAAATTGAAAAAATAAAATAATGAAAAGAATATCAATATCAAATTTGAACTTGAAAAATATTTAATTTAAAAAATAATAAAAATTTATATTAAATTTCATATTTAAATTAATCATTCAAACGATTTGAATTCGAGAAATTTTTTTACGAGTACGAATTTATTATTTCATTTAATTTTAATTTTTTTTCATTTTTTATTAACTAAAAAAAAATATTAGTAGTTTTTCTTAATTAAAATCAACATAATAAATTATGTTTAATTATAAGTTTTCATCAGTAATATTATTATTAATATAATTATTTTTATTATATTTAAATATTCATTATTATTAATATCCTAATGTAATACAAATTATACAAAATGTAATATAAAAATATATATTTACAAAATATGAAAATAAAATTTTAGTATTAATATGTTTAATTTTATAATAATATTATTTATTATTTATT
Source organism: Apis dorsata (assembly GCF_000469605.1). Classification (NCBI taxonomy): domain Eukaryota; kingdom Metazoa; phylum Arthropoda; class Insecta; order Hymenoptera; family Apidae; genus Apis; species Apis dorsata. The sequence goes on from NW_006264045.1 coordinate 26,228, forward strand.
ATTTAATAAAATTAATAATTAAAAATAAAATTAATTTTAAATTATTTCTTAAACAAATTAA
>NW_006264045.1:26444-27230 GCF_000469605.1 Apis dorsata
TTTAATTATGTCATATTAATCACAATAATCATAATAATTTTTATAACTAATAAAATTTTCAATTATTAAACAAGTAAAAAAAAAATTTTTGATAACTTTCGATTAATTTAATTAATTTATATTTAAGGTTATATTTAAAATTAAGTACCATATATATAATAACATATAATAACAATAATAACAATAATTAATAATAATCAAACTAAAAAAATGAAAAAAAATATTTTGCATTGTATATATCTCTATTTCAGTAAAAATCATCAATAATTTCTAATTTGTACTTGTCTAAAACTATATTTGAAGTCAAATAAAAATAAAAATCAAAATAAAGATTAAAATTTTAAAAAATTATAAAAATTAAAAAAAAAATTATGATGAAATTAAATCAAATTCTAGTAATTTAATCAAACTTAATATGGAACAATGAATTTCTAAATATATTATATATCTTCTAGATTTAAATACATTATATATAAATAACTATAATTCAAAATAATAAAAAAATAAAAGAAATAAAAAAGATATAATATATTTCTATCTCTATTGATAAAAATTATTATCAATAAAAATAATATATTTAATAATTATATAATATATAATAATTAATAATATATATAATAACAGAGAATATTTTATTCTAAAATCTATCTTATAAAACATGTAGAGTTAAATTTACCATTCACTTTATCGCAATTTAGCAAAAACTATTTTTGAATTGAGAATTTTTAAAATATTAAAATATTATATATATAATATAACAATAAATATATAATATAACAAATATAA
>NW_006264045.1:27253-38087 GCF_000469605.1 Apis dorsata
ATAACAAATATGCATATTTTTTTATTTTTTTATGCTCAACAATGAAACACATATTATAAATTGAATTTTTTTCAAATAATTTTTAACGGTTTATGTGGCAGAAATCGTTGTAATTTTTCAAATATTTTTTTAACTCTGATCAATAAAGAACACGTAATAAAATAATCATTTGATATTGATTACAAAATTACATTTTTTCAAGTAATTAGTTAATCTAACTAAACTGAAATGATCGAGAAATCCATCAAACAAATAATTTAATTGAATATTTTATAATTTTATTGAATAACCAACCGAAAAAATAGTTGATCAAAATCATTTTTGATAGATTTTATAGATATTAAATATTATTCATATTATCAGAATCATGAATTAAAAATGATCCGATTTAACTGAAATAGAATTAAATATTAAAATTCAAAAATCTCTGTCTTTTGTATAGTTTATAATATAATCAAATATAATCAAATTTTAAATACAATTTCATTTATTTACAATTCATCGCTTATAATGTGAAATGAATATTGTATAAATATCTATAAAAATATTAAAATATTCAATTTCGAAATTGTATCTAAATTGAAAAAATAATAAAGAAGTGATAAAACAGAAAAATATATGTTTGAATAAGAATTGTTATAAATCATTCTTAAAATTTCTTTTATATTTTTAGTAATTGTAAAAATAAAATATTTGATCTTTCTTTTTTAATAATGAGATTGTTAAACAACATACAAAATTAGGAAAAAAAGAGGATATTTTTATCCTCTTTTCCATTTTTTTATTTAATTTTCTCTTCCATAAAAGAAGAAAAAATCTCAATCACAAAAAAAATTTCATAGTTCAAAGTGAAATTGAACAATTGTTCCACTTCGCGTTATTACACGCGTCGTTTATACGGATATCTTGCGTGCATTGATGAATTTCAATGGATAGAGATCGCACACACTTTCCCTATGATCTGTTTGAAGATAAAGAAACTGAAAAATCATTTATACAAAGCGTATGTATTTATGTCATGATCGTATTTTTATAATTATAATTATTATTTTAATTATAATATATTAATAATTAATTAATTAATTTCGAATGATTAACGATTATTCAAGATCTCCACTTTTATGTAAGAATATAGTGGACACACGAATGTTCTCACTTTTAACATCGATACAGAGAACAGAAGTAATTAGTTCGATAATGATCGCCCTGAAACTATACGTAACGAATCATTTTAAATAATGATTGTTGTAAGTGTTGATTTTTACTGGTTGGTTAAATCATTACATGTCTGATATATATTTAATCGCAATAATTGCATTTCAAGTATTGTATTTTTCAATTCATTATTCTGAGATTAGGGTTTTTTTCATCTTCTATTATTTAATAATTTTTTAATTGTCTATATTTTTTTATTTCAAGATTTTTAATATTTGATTTTTAATATTTTTCTGATTTAATGAATTTTATTTCAAAAATTCAAAGTAGTGATTTTTATTTGGTTTCAGAAATTTCAATGTATAATTAAAAATATACAATTATAATCTAATGTATAAGAATATATATTTATGAAGAACATATATAAGAAATAATATAACATTTAATTAAGAATTTGATAAAAAAATTAAAATTTATTATGATATATGAATTTTTAGAATTTCAAATAAAAATCTTCTAGTAATGCAAATTTAAAAATTATATTGGAGATAAATTTTATTTTTATTTTTTTCAGATATTTCTTTTTTTAAGAGTAAGAGATATATTTGATAAAAAATAAATAATTAATTCTTGTTTAATGAGGTTACATTTAAAATTACATTTGCACTTTACACACGATACGGAAATGATTCTTAACTTAGTTAATCATTATTCAATGTAAACAATTTATTACAAATAACTCGTTATTATACTGAAACGTATTTAGTCGGTATTTTTTATGCAAACATATATATTTTCATTGTCATATCATTTACATACGTATACGTAGGTTTTGATACTGGCAATTATTATACCGTGATAAATATGTATATATATGACTAAATAGTCATTTAAAATTCATTTACTTTATATATACATTTTTTGTTTTTCATGATTATAATAAATTTATTATAAATTCTTTAGTACACTTTAAGCATATTACACATTTTTTTAGTTTTTCTGTTTTATACCTGCAAATTTTATGAAACTTATTTCTATTTTATTATACTTAATATTTTATTACAATTATTACAATTATTAATATTTTATGAAATTTGAAAATTTTAACATTTGTAAAAAAAAAAAGAAAAGAAAGATTTGATATATTTCAAAAATATTTAAATTAAAAAAATTCAACAATTTCTGAAAATTTAAAATACTATAAACTCAAAGATTATATCATTTATTTTATTTCTGTAAAACAATTACTATTGCATTATCGACTATTTACAATATAATAATCATAATTTCATGAATAATTCTCTTATTTTCTTAATTCATAATTTAAAAATATAAATTTTGAATTTTAAAACTATCTTTCTTTTACTCATAATTAAATTCACTATAGTCAATTATTTTACTGAAAAATCAAAAATTGAAAATTTTATTAAAAAATTATTTCGTTTAATTCATTCCATAAAGATTTTTCTATGAAATTATGTTCATACATACTATGTTGATACAATGTATTCATAGACTTTTTGATTCGACGCAAACGCGTTATAATATCCACAAAATATATATTTTATACAAATTTCTCCAAGTCTAGAAAATAAAATTATATCATGAACTGATCATTTCCGTTTTTCTTGCTATTAATACTCTTTTTTTTTTAAGTTTCTTATTAATGAACATCAATTACACATAATAATCATCTTGACTTATAAAATATTTATACATTTAATTATTAATATTTCAATTATAATTATTTTTAATTATTTTATTATTTTATTATTTCGAATTTTTAAACCTATTTCGAATTAATGAACATCAATTACACATAATAATCATCTTGACTTATAAAATATTTATACATTTAATTATTAATATTTCAATTATAATTATTTTTAATTATTTTATTAATTTAATTATTTCGAATTTTTAAACTTATTTCGAATTAATGAACATCAATTACACATAATAATCATCTTGACTTATAAAATATTTATACATTTAATTATTAATATTTCAATTATAATTATTTTATTTTTAATTATTTTATTAACTTAATTATTTCGAAGATTTTTTATTTTATTTTGATAACATTTTAATTATAATAAAAATTCTGGAAAATTAGTAAAAAAATAATAAAAAATAATATTTTATATTCGTTAAATAAATAAATATGATATAATATAGCGTTAATAATAAATAACAATATAGCAATTTCCAAATTTTTTTATTTCATGATATACAATTTATATACAATTTAATTGTTAAAATTTTATGATACATCAAAAAAATTTATTATATAAGATATCTTATAATTGATGTAAGTGAATCTACATAAAAAAAAATAAATTAAAAATATAGAATAAAATTTTTTCATTCAAGATTTTGATAGTATAAATAATTTTATGTAAAAAAAAAAATAAATTAAAAATATAAAATAAAATTTTTTCATTTAAAATTTTATTTACGAATAAAACAAATTTGAAAAATATTCAAATACAAACGAAATTATTTCGCTGATTAGATATGAATGAATTATCGATAAATAATTGTTTTACATATGAAAATAAGCAAAAAATGTAAAATAGATTTTTTCATTTAATTTTAAAAAAATTTATTTTTTAAAAAATTGAATTTTAAAAATTATCGATTATACGTCTAAATTATATATATTTAATTTTTTCAGAAACAAAGACTTAAATGGTAAAATTTTATTTTATTTTTTTATTATTTTGTTTCATTATTATATTGTTTTACTATTATGTAGAAAATTATATATCGATAATTATTCATACTTAATCGAAATCAATTATAATCAACTTCACTTAAGATTGAAAATTTTTTTAATTTAATTTTCAAAGTTCTTTTAGTTTCAAATAAGAAAATTTTATTCAGTTTTAAAATATCTATATTTTTTCATCGATTTTACGAAATAAAATATTTAAATTTCATATTTTTAAGAAATAATATATATAATTTTTATTTGTTCTAAATAAAAATACGATAATTATTTATTTTATAGCATTAAATAATTTGCAAAAAAATTTCTTTCTAATACATTTTAAAGTTTTCTTTATTTATGATATTTCGTAAATAAAAAAATTATTTATAGTATATTAAATTATTAAATATATTTAAATATAATATAATTATGTATAATATATATATATATATTATATAATATACAATATACGTTATACATTTTGTACAAAATATTTTTATAAAATATAATAATGTTTAGAATAATAGTTATTTATAATTTTTTTCTAATTTATATAAAAAAAATTTTGAACTCACAAATATATTTATATTCATTGATATTTCAAAAAACATTAACACATTTTTTAAAATATGATAATTTTTTTTAAAATTGGACTTAATATATTGAATTGTTTTGAAAAATTAGAAGAATTAGTTCATTAAATAATATGTAAAAAAAATCTTGAAAAATTTGCAATTTGTTGAAATAATAAAGAAAAAAGTAAAAGTCGTTTTAATAATTTTTTTATCTAAATTTGTAATAAAAATATAAGAAATCCAAAAAAATTTATGAATTACATATAGAATAGTATGGTTCATTTAATACATGATAATAACAAATGAAATGAAGCAGATTTTATAATTCAAAAGAAAATAAAAATATAAAATAAAATTTTTTATATAAGACTTTATTTTCAAATAAACCAAATTTGACAATTTTTTAAATAGAGATGAAATTAATCAATTTTTGATTGGAAACATTATCAATGAATTTATTACTTAGTAAACACTATCAATATATCATAGTCATATTTTATAAATGAAAATAAATAAAATTTTATTGTTTAAATTCTTGTTTTAAAAAAAAATCGAATCTAAATATATACAGTCAAGGATTATATCATATATTCGATGAATTTTCAAATTCGTTTTTTTTTTTTGAAAATTTTATTCTATATTTTTTGCTTATTTTCATATTTAGAATAATAACCTTCTCAATTCATTTATATATAATATTATATTCATTATATTTATATATAATATTATATTATAATTGGAAATTTTTGAAATTTCTTTACATATCGTCTAGTAAAATTATCTTTCTAACTTTTTAAAATAATTTAAGATCTTAAGTTTAGTTTTAAAAAAACTCAAAGGTATATTAATAATTTTTAAAATCACAATATCTAACATTGAAAAATAATAATTTAAGTTTTTAATTGTGATAAATTAAAAACTAAAAATCATTTCATAATTGGTGTTTAATATTATATTGTATTTCAAACTTGATAAATGATTATATATAAAATGGGATTTCTCTTTTGTAAAAAGATTTCTTAGAAAACGAAGGTGATGGGAAAAAGCGTTTAATTGGTAGCGAATTAGGAGTTCAATTATGAAAGGAAGCATAACTTTCATATATATTTTGTCTTAAATAGTTGATCGTGATTTAGATTCTTTTATAACTTTAGCTTTCTTCGAGTAAAAATAAAAAATCTTTTGTTAACGCTATATTATAATTTATTATTTGTTAAAATAATGAAAAATATTTCATTTCATGAAATTATATGATTAATATTCGAATTTTAATGTATTAAAAATGTATTAAGAATATTAAGAATATCAATTACAATTTTTTGTTTTGTTATTATTATTTAATTAATATTTAAATTTTAATGAAGATAAACTAAAAATTTTGTATAATTGTAATTACAATTAATTTTTTTATAAATTATAATTTTTATCATAGTCAATAATTTTTTGTCGACAATATCATTTTGATATTATTGAAGTTTTAAACTAAAATATAAGTAATGTTATGATATTATTATATCAATTTCACTTATTTAATTATAATAATAATCATTAATAGTTTAATTTTATTTTAATTGAATAATATTCTATTTGTAATATGAAATTTTTTTAAAAGATTAATTGAAATTATCGTACTATTATTTCTTATAACTAATTTTTTTAATTATCTCTTAAAGAAGAAGTAAATTATTATAGATTAATATTATGCAAAATATAATATCTAGAACTTGAGATATAATATTTTATTATTTAAATATTTGTTGTCAGAAAATTATTGCAATTTTTCCTAAGAGATATCGAATAATTTATAATTTATTCATTTTTTAATTATAATTATCCTCGTATCCTTTCTTCATTTGAAAAATAAAAAGAAAAATAAGAAACAATTTAAAGGACACTTCAATTAGAATGTACAAGTGACTGTACTAAACCTTCAATAGTATCCTTCATTTTGCAATATAACCTTGCAAAAATGATCAAGGATCTTTTTACTTCTTTTTTCACCTCTCTAATAAACTAAAGAATTCGAATAAAGAAAAGTCTATTTCCAACTTTATATATTTTTCGTTTTGCTTTCAACATATTAATACAATTATTACAATTACAATACAATATTACAATATTATTACAATTATATTAAATGATGTAATAAGAAAATTAAAATAAAATATGCAGGAATTTTAACTAATAATATTAATTATAACGTTATAGGAAATTTACAATTCATAAAATTTTTTTTACAAAAATAATATTTTATATTGAAGTATTATATTGAATACTTTAATAACAGAACTAAATATTTATTTTATATTAATGAAAAATAAATTATGAAAGTAGTTAGAAATGAATTATACAATAATCAAAGAATTCAATATAAATGTATTTTTTTTAAAGAATTAAGTAAATATTAATGATTTTATTACAAATTTTCAATTTTTAGAAAATTCTTACAATAGAATTGTAATATAATCTAATTTTAACTAATTTTTTCAATTAATCCTTGGAGGCGAATTATAATGAAATAATTTGTATATAAACAATAATATGTTAAAAAAATTTATATTAAAGTAGAATACTTGAAAAAAAAAATTAATTTAAAAATGTAAGTATTTAATTATTTTTTAATGATTCAAAATCAACTATTTGAAAATTGATAAAAATATTAATCAAAATAATGAAATAAAAATAATTTTAAGAGAAAAGACAGAATTTCTCACTAACTTAATAATATGTATTTATTTTAAACTTGAATGTCTTTATAACCCATAAATAAAGGTAAGTGATTATTTAATCGATATATTAAATTAATCAAAATAATTATTTTAAGAGAAAAAAGAAAGATAAAATTTTTCATCAACTTATTAACGCCTTGATTCGCCTTTAATTTTCAAATTTTTTAAAAAATACACATATAATTTAAATTAAATTACAAAAATTTTAATCAAAACAATTTAATTAAAATTAATTCAAAATTTATTATTTGAAAAGAAAATTAAAATAAATCGCGAAATAGCATACAATAATATATAATTGCTAATAATCATAAAAGTTGATATGTGATTCACAATCCGTCAAGAAAAAAGAATTATTTTAGTGAATTATTTTAAGAGAAAGAAAAAACAGAACTTTCTCATCAAGCTAATAATATAATTTACCTTGAACTCAAGTTTTTTCGTTGCACATAATTTAAGTTAAGTAATCGAAGTGTTATTTATTCGCAGAGATCAAGATAATGACAGTCATGGTGGAGAGCGTGAAAGCTGAAGAGGGCGAACGTCCGAAGATCGAAACCTTCGATGATATCCTCCCTTACGTTGGGGAGGCAGGCCGTTATCAATGGTTCCTCTTTATTGTTCTTTTGCCCTTCACCTTTGTATACGCGTTCCTTTACTTCACGCAATTCTTCATCACGTTGCTACCAAACGAGCATTGGTGCACCGTGCCAGAACTCGAACGATGGAATCTCACGGACGAAGAAAAGTAAGTGAAATTTCATGCAGACTTTGTACTGTCTGAATCGTTGAATTATGGAACAGTAGAAAGATCGTAATTCTTTCTTTCTGTATTTGAAAGAAAGGGGCATGGTAGAAAAATATTATAATAATTTCAAACGTTTGAACCATTGAAGATTTAAAAGTTTTAATATATGAAAATTTAAAAATTCGGAGGATTGTAAAGTTTAATAATTTCGAATGAAAGAGTGTAAAATTGTTTCAAAATGATATTTTAAAGTTTGGAATATAAGAGAATTTAAATATTTCAAAATATTGAAAATATGTAAGATAATATATTTTTAAAAAATTGAAAATTAAAAAATTCGAAGCTATATATGTATGAAAAATGAAAATTTTAAATCAAAAAAATTCAAAAATTTTTCTTAAAAATTCAAAATTTGAAATTTTAATCATACAATATTTAAAGAATTAAAAGAACTTGAAAAAATTTTAAATTCTAAAATGTGTTTTATAAATTCAATGATTCAAAAAATTGAAAATTCTAAAATTTAAAAATCTATCAATTTAAATATTTATAAACTCAAAACTTCCAAAAATTGATAAAATTATAAATTAAAAAATTTTATTCGATATAAAATAATTTTTTTTAAAAATCAACACAATTTATATTATTGAATTCTTCATTATATAACTTCACTTAGATATTTGAATCATATCTGATAATGTATAAATTTTATCATTAAAAATTTTTACAATTAATTACCATAGACATTTATATATACATTCCATGAAATTACATCAAGCTCGTGTAAATTATATTAAGCTTCTCAAAAGCCTCTTTTGTTTTTCAAATAGGTAGATAGCAATAAATATCGAGGACAGAATCTTCTAGTTACATGGAAATTTCCATTTTCCCAGTAATGATAATATCGTATCATAATCATATTATGATAATATTTTTATTCGAATTACGAAATTTATATGAAACTACGAATTTAAACTATATTTATCAAAGATTAATAAAAATCAACATCTATTTTTATTTATACAAAGATTAATCATAACATCATCATTTTTATGTTTCATTTCGAAAGAAATCATAAGAGAAATTTAAAGACTATTCAAATTTTATTTCAAATGAAATGAAATTCAAATTTTATTTAAAAGAAAATAAAATTCAAGTTTTATTTAAAATAAGATAAAATTCAAATTTTACCCAAAATAAAAACAAAAAATATTTTATTTTAAATTAGGGATGAGATATTAAAAGTTTTTCAAAATCCTTCAAAATTTCGAATTCTTAAACTTCGAAACTTTTTGTTATTTTGATTCGAAATTGTCGTAAAAATAATAGCAATAATAGAGTAATTCCATTGAATATGTACTTAGATTTTAAATTTATTATATTAGATTTTAAAAATTACAAATTTCAAAAATTCAATATTTTTCAAAATTTGAATTTTACAAATCTAAAAATCAGATTTTAACCCATTTCTATTAATATATAAATATATAATATAAAAAAAGTAAAATTTAAATTTAAAAAATTTCGAAAGTTTCGAGAATTTGTAATGTTTCAAACTTGAATTTTACAAAAATCAGATTTTGACTTGTCTCTATTCGAAATAAAATAAAATTTAAATTAAAAAGTTTTGAAAATTTCGAGAATTTGCAATTTTCTAAATTTGAATTTTCTAAATCAAAAAATCAGATGTTGACTCATTTTTATTCGAAAAAAAAATTTAAATATTATTTTCTAATCTTTTCAATTTCTAAAAAAGCATCAAATTAATTTACATTATTAAACAATCATCTATATCTAATATCTAATCTATATCACGATCATAAAAATATTCAAGCATAAATTTAAAAGTAGTTAATTACTTATCATTCTACGAATTATTTCTTCAAAATTTGAAATTTTTATTATCTGGTTAGAAGCTACCAGGAAACATCAATCAACCTAGAAAGAAATCACGCTTCCGTTCTCAACGCACGCAAAATTTGATTTTTTGGGATGCATCAACAAATCGTTCACTGAATTGTGTTTCCCATTGAATCACTACGCTTATAATAATAGACCGGCATTGTAGCATTTGAGGGCTCGCCGGAAAGTTTGGTCGACAACTTCTTGCAAATTTTAGATGTTCACATATTTTAATCAGGAAATTTTTTTCTCATTTTCACGCATCTTCTCTTTTTCTTCTTTATTTGTCTGTAAAAAGATATATTGAACATGCCAAAATTAATAATTAAATATGAACACAATTGGAATTCTTAGACATGAGATGAATATCCTTCGGACTTCTATTTTTTTATTATTATTTTTTATTATTTTTACAATTGTTATCTCTTTTTTCTATCTTTATTTCTCTTTTATCTTATTCTGTCTCGTCTTTTTTTATAGAAAAATATATTTGAATGAGATTTGGATTTTTTCTTATTTTTTTTTTTTTTTTAAGGCGCAGAGAACTTTTTTAAAAAGATAAATTTTGAATGTGACCTAAATTTAAATTTAAATTTAAATTTAAGAGAATACAATTATTATAATGCTAGTTTTTCTATTTTTTTTTTTTAGTTTTTTAATATTTTTTATTTTTATTGTTTGAATTTTATTTTTATTGTTTAAATAGATAGAGAAATAAAATTTAATTTCTGGTTTATTTTCTTAATATTATTTTATTAAATTCTTTCATCTCGTTTTTTTTTTAATTTTATTTTAATTTCTAATTATGTAATAGATATGTATAAAAGAAAAAATGAAATATAACATAATTATTAGCGCATAAAATTAATATTGTTTAAAACATATTAATAGATATTTATAAAAGAAAAAAGAAATGAAATATAACATAATTATTAGCGCATAAAATTAATATTCTTTAAAACATATTATTAATTATATTATATTATATTATATATATTATATATTATATATT
>NW_006264045.1:38531-38754 GCF_000469605.1 Apis dorsata
TATATATTATATATTATATTAATTGTCATTTCTTCAATTGAAATTGTATTTCTTCATTCAGGATTGCGATATCAATACCTATAGCATCGACAGAAGAATTAAAGCAGGAAGGTGCAACTTCCTTTTCGCGATGCAATATGTATAATGTGAACTATACTGAAATAATGGAAAAAGGTATTAGAAAAGCAGATCCATCCTGGCCAATCAAATCTTGTCAAAATGG
>NW_006264045.1:38918-55663 GCF_000469605.1 Apis dorsata
TTAAATTCCCATAGTATATAAAAATATATAAATATAAATAAATTATATATATTTTAATATATATTACCATGCATATATTTTTTATATATATTTATTTATAAAAATTTCAAATTTAAAATTTTATATTATTTTTATATTACTTTGAATTTTATTTTATTTATTATATCTTTCAAATTATTAATATATTCAAACTATTAATATATGAAATAATTTCTGCAATATGTGACTCATAAAAAAAAATTAGAAAAAAAATTAATATGAAAGAAAAATTTTTTAAACTAGATATCTTAAACACAAATTTGAGCAAATGGAAATACAATTGAATAAATAACTTGAACATTCATTCAATCTCAAAATTGTTTATTAATATAAGTTTTCATAGAACGTATTATATAATGTTTTACTAATATTTAATATTTTTAAAAAAAAAATTGAAGTTAAATGCAATATATTTATTATTTACGTATCAATATAGTTATCTCTCTAATAAATTATTAACAAAAATATATTTAGACATAATGATAAATCATGATTGCAATAATGATAACTAAAAAAATTTTATAATCTGAAGTAAAATAATAAATAAATTTATAACTATAGTAATAATATATATGAAAATTATTCAATTTTATAAATCTTCTTTAAACAAAACAAAAATAAATAAAATTATAATAAAAATAAAAATTACATAGTAAGTTTATTTTAATTATTTTAATTATTAATTATATTTTAATTATTATTATTTTTATTTTTTATTATTATTTATTATTACCATTTCATCATATAAAATGCAATTATACCAATGCAATAGTACCAATTATTAAAAATAATATCAAAAAGATATTAAAAAATCATTCAATTTCATAATTCTTAATGTTATTATTATTATTTTAATTTTTATTTCTATTTTTATTCCTATATTTATATCATTAATATTATAATATATTAATTATTTTTAGCTATAATCCAAGAAATTCTTTCATTTTAATCAAAAATTTAATTTTGCAATTCTTAAATATTGTTAAATATTGTTAAATAAATTGTTAACTGTTATTTTTATTTTCTATTCCTATTATTTTATTACATATCATTATTATTATTAAAAAATATATATATAGTTTTTACAAATTAAATTTTTCAATTACATTCCAAAAAATAAATGCAAATTTCTATTTTCTTGATCTCTCATCGTTCTCAAAACTTCTTTATATTTTTGATGCATAACTGGCTTGAATCATAAAGTATCTTCTCCCATTTCTGTTTTCAGTTGGAATGGGTCTGTGACCACGCATTCCTTAGCTCAGCGGCACAATCGGCCTTCTTCGTAGGTAGCATGCTTGGAGGTTTAATATTCGGTTACATAGCCGACCATTATGGCAGAATTCCGGCGTTGGTCGCTTGCAACGCGGTCGGTTTTATCGCCTCTGTTGGCACTGCGTTTTGCGATAGTTTCTGGAGTTTCTGTCTCGCAAGATTAGTCGTTGGATCATCATTCGATAATTGCTTCAACGTGCTTTTTATTATCGGTAAGTCGTTGGAAAAATTATAATGAATACTAATAGCAAATTTATTAATCATTACATTTTATATATAAAATTTATATATATTCAGAAGAAAAAAATTTAATTAAATTAATTTGATTTCAAAAACTAAAATAAATAAAAAAGTTTATATCCAAAAATATCAGATAAGACTTATTTATTAAGTTATAAGCAATTTAATTTTATAAATAAAATAAAGATGGCGATAAAGTAGCTCTATTTATTTCTCTTCATTCAATACAAAATTAAATTGCTTATACAGTGAACTAATTTGTTCTAAAATCTTATTTATTATAACATCGTAACGTTATTCATTATAGAATATTTTCTCCATTTTAATTTAAAAAAATAAGTTTTAATAGATATTTTTGTATATCAATTTTGATATTCATATTAACATCTAGAATTATTCTTTAAATTTTTTTCTATTTTTGAAATATTCTGTGCGTTATGTATATATATAAAATAATCCGCCTAAAAAGTTACAAGCTTTTTTTTAATAATTATAGTAGATATTGAATTTTTTTTTCCATTAAATTTTTTTTTTCCAATAGGCTGATTATTTATGATACAAGAAATTTTTTTGTGATAATATAAAGAAAGAATAAAAGATCTGTTTTTTTTTAATAAAATATTAATTTCTATTTATTGAGATAACTACTGTAATACTGAATAACATTTTCTTGAAACATTTTTCATTATTCTATAATTAAAGAGTTATAATGAAATTAATATAAAAAGATTATGCTAAAACGTTAGAGAATAATTAAATAGACTTATTCTGAGATGAAATTTATTTTATTAGCATCACAATGGAGTGCATCAAGTGCTTTTTTTGTTATGGAAAATATCAAGAAAAATTAGAAATCATTTTTATTTTTAATATATGACGTAATAATATTCAATGATCACGATATGCTGTGCATAGAAAAAGTTATTATATCATAGTCGTTATTATAAGTTATTATATCAAATTGAATATCATTGTCATTATCATCAAAATAAATGTTTCTATATTAAAAATAGAAATGATTTTATAACTTTTCTTCTTGTTTTCCTTAATAAATTTGTATGATTAGATTTTCTCCTAAATTATTTTTAATTTAAATAAAAAGAATATTAACAAAAATGTATATACCATTTATTATTTATTATATATTATACCATATTATATTATAATTAATATTATAATTATTTATATTATATTATATCGCATTTTTTTAACTTTGATCATTATTATAAATATTACATTAGATTTTTTATTAATTTAATAAATACTTATATTATTTTACTCAAGAGAATTCATAGAATCATTTTTCGTCAAAAATAACTATTATTATAAAAGCACAAAATATTTTAAAAATTGAAAAATTGCATTTTTTTTAAAAACAATAAGTTTTAAAAAAGAAACAACTTTCATATTTAGTATTAAAATCTAGAAGAAATGCCTATTAAAAGTTACAAAATCGAAAAAATTAAAATTATCGAACTATTAGCAAATATTATTATCTCATATTTTATTGAATATTACGGTATATAAAAACTATTAGAGATTAACAATATAAATTCTATATGAAGAATTTGTGTGGATTAATATATATTATTATATATAATATTCAAAATAAATAAAAATAAAAATCGATATAATACATAATTTTTCAATTAAAATCAAGAATACTCATATCAAAAAATAAAAAATATTTTAATTTGAAAAATAAACATTTATATATGTATAAAAGTAATAAAATCAAGGATACTGTTGAAATAACGGAACGATATTGCTTTATCAAATAAAGAAAATATATTGCTAGAACATTTGGCAAGAATGACATCTTTTTTTATATATAGATAGATATATTTTTGACTGTAATAAAGAAAATGTCGTAAATGCGTTTTCAGTGATAGAATATGTCGGCCCGAAATATCGAACTCTTGTGGCAAATATGTCTTTTGGGCTTTATTTCGCGGCAGCTGCGAGTCTTTTACCTTGGATCGCCTATTGGATCTCAAATTGGAGGATTTTAAGCATGGTCACCGCGTGTCCTATGGTGGTCGCATTTATAGGACCATGGATTGTTCCTGAAAGTGCACGGTAATTCGATTAACATCCAAATTATCAAAATATTATATATAAATATATATTTATTATACATGATTAGATATATTTGAAATATATCTTATATTATTATCATAATATTTATTATACATGAATATTACATGAATATTATTCGAGTATGAATATGAGATTACATAAAATTAAATTTATTTTACAAATATATTTAATTTTTACAAAATAAGAATTAGAAATTCAGAATGAAAAAATAATTATTTTTTTATTATCTTAGTTTTTTTAAATAGGAAAATATATATATATTATATTTTTAATTTTTTTAATTTTTTTGATAATAAATTTTAATGATTTTATGATTTTTTCATGATTTATTTCTTTTATCTCAAAAATTATGAAATGTTTAAATTAAGAAAATATTAAAATATGTCTATAATTATATAATATATATACTATAATTATAACTATAATAATGTATATAAATTCAATACATTTCATTTTATTTCATTTCTTTTATTTTTATCTTTAATATTTTTTTTTTTATATTTCGTGATTCTTTTAATGTTAATTGAACTAATTTGAATTTTGCTTCTTTATGAAAATTTTGATATTAAAATTTGAAGATTTAAAAATTTTAAATTATCTATGAATAAATCTATTCGATAATTATTCGCATGACTGGTTATTCGATTTTGCAAAAAAAGAAAAAATATTTCAAGATCAACTTCTTTTTCTCAATGAGACACACTTTTTACTGTACTTTGTAAGCGAATGATTAATCACATCTGAAGTTCGATAATCTCCGATGTAATGCTATTCACATTTATAAAAAAGAAGATATTTAATAAAATATTTAATAAAATTTAATAAGTATTTAATACCCATTGAAAAAGATCATTTTTATCAAAATATTTATATATATAATATATATATAATTATATAATATACAATATATAAGATTTAGATTTTTAAGATTGTTTTTATACCAGTTTTATATCAGTTTTATTTGCATATCTCATATATTTTCACAGTTGGTATATAACCAGTGGAAGAATTGACAAAGCGATTGAGATGCTAAAGAAGTTTGCGAAAGTGAATGGCAAGGAGGTGAAACAGGAAATATTTGATGAATTCGAAAAAAGTTGCAGGATGTCAAACGAGAAGGATCAATCGCATAATCAATATACCGTCCTGCATCTCTTTAAACTGCCGCGACTCGGTCGTATCACTATCATGCTCATTGTTTATTGGTAAGTCAATTTTTTTGATATTAATCGGTAATAAATATTAAAAAATTATAAATTTTCATTTATTAATTTTTAATATCATTTTAGAAAAAAATTAATTGAAATTATAAATATTAAAAATAATTTTATTTTTATTTTTAATTTCAATTAATTTTAATTCTTAAATTTATTTTTATTCATTTAGTTTTTTATTTTTAGAAAAAGAAAACTCTTTGAAATCATATTAAAAAATAGCAAAAAAAATAAGGAAATAATATTTTTGAAAATAAAATTATAAATGTTAAATAAATGTTTAATAAATGTTAAATGTTAAATAACTGTATATACAAAAAAATATAATAAATCTAAAAATATAATAAACTTATTTTATTAATGTATGTGTTGAATTAAAAAAAATTCTTAGTTAATTAAAGATTAATGATTAATAATTAATAATCATAAAATTTATATTACAATTAATTATAAGTATATTAGTTAATTATAAGTATATTATAGTTAAGTATATAAATTAAAAAATTACCTCGTTTTAAATCATTATATCTATTCCTCATAACTATTACTATAAAAATAACATTGAAATAAATTATCATAAAATAGTCATAAATTACTAGAGAATAGATATTATGAATATTTTATATGGATTATTAAGTATTGTTCATGTAGTATCTAAGTATATATAATTAATATGGACAAAGTGCAAACAAAGCTCGTGAGGATTTATAAACGATCGCGAAACCTGCTGATTTATCTATGATAGGATTGACTTTTTTCTAGGCTGCTGATGGTGTGGGTGTTCGATGGTCACGTTTGGAACATGAAACTTTTAGATCCTGACGTTTTCATGTCCTTCTCTTTGGCTTCTCTAACGGAACTTCCGGCGGCCGTATTACTTGCCCTTTTCCTCGATAGATGGGGCAGACGATGGATGGGTTTCGCATCAATGTTCCTCTGTGGCATTTTCTCCTTTGTTGCCCTTTCCACTCCTGCTGGTAAGTCTTTTTTTTTTATTCCTTTTTTTCTTTTTTTTTTATAAATAGCTTATCAATTATTCAATAAAATATGAAAAATATAAGTTAATTAAAAAAAATAAAATCTGATTTATCGATGTCGATTTAAAATATTTAAGAAATTAAAACTTTCTGATAAAAAAATTATTTTCTTATTATAAATAATTATAATATTTTAACATGTTGTTATTATATTCAAAAATATTATATTTAAAAATAAAATTTTTTTAAATTAAATTTTAAAATCGGAATTTTTTCAATGATTATTATTGATCATCCGAAAATTCTATTTATAATAATCTATCTTAATAATCGTTGCGAAATATATAAAGATTTTTGAAAACTTAAATAAGTATATCATTCATTATTATTACATATGAAATAGATCATTGAATGTGAAAAAAAAAAATCTTTCTATTCAAATTTTTTTTCTTTCTTTCATTTCTTTAATTGTTTAAATTTAATCAAGAATCCGCTCATTAATAGTATTATTATACAACAATATGTATACTCAAAGGGATGACATTTGATTTTTAACTGGACCAAGCATGGATCGGTCGCGTATATCGTGCGTGGAATGCGGCATTCATGGCATTTACATATTTCTCAACTTGTTCAAGGCCCACCAACGGTCGCTATGGCGATCATAGCACGTCTTGGAGTGAATGTCGCGGCGAATATTGGTTTCCAATATGCAGCTGAAATGCTGCCTACCGTAGTGCGAGCCCAAGGTGTATCTTTGATCCATATTATCGGTTATGTCGCTCATATTTTAGGACCATACATTATTTATTTGGTAAGTGTGTAAGTGTTATTTATTTTGTAAGTGAATCGAAATATCTTTTAATTTGTTTTATATTTATAATATATAAAAAATTCAAAAGTCAATTAGCTTTTGTTCTAACTAATATTGATTTAATGAAAACAAATAATTAATTTTAATTAAAATTAGTATTTTTTTAATAAAGTAATATGTATCTATTAAGAATATAGACAAGTATAAAAAAAAATATTTCGATTAGTTCTGAATTATATAAAAATATCGAAATAAAAATATCGAAGTAAAAATATTTCTTTTTACTCTATTTAGGCTGACATCGATGCTGCTTTACCCCTCATTGCCCTTGGTCTATTGTCTTTTATACATTCCTTCCTGACCCTTGGCTTGCCGGAAACTCTGAATCAAGAACTTCCAGAAACCCTCCAGGAAGGTAATGACTTTGGAAAAGAACAAAGCTTCTGGTGGATTCCATGTATATCCTCGTAAGTTATATTATTTGTATATTTTGTTATTTTAATATTGAATAATATAAAAATATATATATATGTTATATAATGATATAAATATAATTTATTAAAATTATTCATTTGTTTGAATACTTTTAGTTGGTTCTTAAATATAATTTTACATAATCTATTTTATTTTATTTTCGATGAGCCATATTATAAAATTAGAATAACAAATATTGATTAAAAAGGAAAAACAAATAAGTATTTTCCATTGTCTTCTTATGATATGTAATTTTATATAAAATATTTTATAATAAATATCTTTTGATCAATTATATAGGATGTTAATATATTCGTAGGATGAATATGGAGAATCGATTTAAAGCAAATAAAAAAATTGATGTATAAAAATATCAATTAAGATTTACTTATTAAATTATAAGCATTCTAAATTTGCATTTAAATGAAATAAGATGCAGATAAAATAGGATGACTATCACACACTTTCTCTCGCTTCACTTAATGCAAATTGTTTATAATTTAATAAATAAACTTGATAATTTAATAAATGAACTTAATAATAAGCTTACATTTTTGTGTATTATATTGTATATTAAAATTTTTATATTTTTATTTAACTTCTTAAATGGATTCTGCAAACATGTCTCACAATAATTTATATATAAGTATATTAGGTACATTTAAATTCAGTATTGAACATATATTAAATCTAATGCATTCTTCCTTTTAATATCCAATAAAAATAATACTATATATATATATATTATATTTTATATTATTATGAGCAATATATAATTCCAAGAAATATCAATTGTAAATTTTCTTAAATTTTTACAGAAGTAAAATGTTGAAGAAATCTTATAGAAAGAAGAAAGGTCTCTCGAATCCAGCCTTCACTGGTAGTGTTCAAAAGATCGACTGCACTAGATTATAGCGACTGATTGAATTATATGAAATTTACCAAATCCTTTGTAAATATAGTTATTAAACGTGCGAGTGTGATGTTAGATGTTAAGATATTGTGCATGTATTGAAAAATTGTTGAGAGATGTAGAAAAAAATTGTTTGTCAATTGTTTTTGTTGTCAATTGTTGAATTAATAACAACGAAGTGGAAAAGACAAAAATCATTAAATTCTAAAAAATATAGTTTTAATTAATTAAAAAAAAGAAGAAAAGAAAAATGAAAAGCATTTAATGTATAAGTATATTATATATAGGCACATTTAAATTCAGTATTGAATATATATTAAATCTATGTCTTCCTTTTATAAAAATAATATACTATAGTAATATATATTTATCCAACTTATATCATAAAATTAGAAACAAATCTAATTTTCTTGCATTTTTTACAAATGTTGTTAAGTTTCAAAGTTTTTTCGTTAAAATTTTGATAAATAAGAAAATAGATATTAGGAGATATTATACTTTACTTAAATTGATTTATTTATAACAAATGACAAATGATGAGATTCAAATGTACTTTTGATATGTTGTTGAACCATCAACTTGTCTCGTTTATACCGAGAATTATCTTTATATTTAGTAATATAAATAATTCACGAATAGTCGAAACTTCGATTCGAGAAATCGATTAAAAATATTTTAAAAATAAAATAATTTACATTTGCTCGATCAATATAATTTTTCATTCTTGATTTATTCTTTAATGCGTTCAAAATATTCGATATAATTTTCAAAAAAGATATGAATTAATTTTGTTATTTATTAATATATTTATATGCTTCACTTTTTTTCAGTATTATTATATTTAATCAAAAAATATTTTTTAGTAAGAATATTACTTCTTATTAAATATGAATCGAATCATTATGAAACGCATTAATATAAATAATAATTATAATTCATTAATAAATATTAATACATTAGATATTGTGATTTCCATTTGAAAGAATTTCCATTGGAAAGAAAAAATTTATTTAGTTTCATAGCATCCATAATAATTTATAAATAGAAATTTTTTTCTATTTATATAAATATTTAAAATAAAAACATATTTGATATGTTAATTATAATTTTAATATTTCTAATTATTTGCTGCAACAATGATACATGTAACTTTTAATTATTACTGGTATTTTTTTTTATTTTAAAAATAAAATTTTGCATGTTTTCAATTTATTTTCAATTTAAAAAATTTTTTTTTTATTTTAATACGAGGTTTTTATGTATTATAAGAGACTTTAAACACGTACGTGTCAAATACGAGTATATTCGCATATAATTGGCATGATGTCAACATGTTAAAATCGTTTCTTCTAAAATGATTTTTAAGTTATAATATATCTATATCATATTTAACAACAAATAAACAATTTATTATTTTTCAAAATAATATTCAAATTATTCATAATTATTACATAAAATATATTTCAATTAAATTTAATCAAAATCAAAATGTATAATGTTTAATTATTATATATATATTAAAATTTCATATAACAAACAAAATATCGATTAAAAAATTTTGAAATATTTAAAATAATATTTAAATGCTGCTTCAAACAAATCGAAACTTTATCTCGAGTTCGACTATAAATAGTAAAAAATTTTCATCCGTGAAAAGATATATAATTTCTTCTTTTCAATCCTCCGATATCAATCTTCAACAGCAGAATGCTCAAACTATTAACAATTTCCAACGATGATTCTAGCAATTAGAATTATTTAATCGTTAGAATCATCCACGTACTTATGAGACTAGTCCCTGCTTTTAGTTCCCAATAATTAAAATTCACTATTAAATTATAGTAAATATCATTATTCTTTGTTGCATATATGTGACATTAAATTATTTTTCAAAATATGAGATTCTTCGAAACATTCTTTGTTTTAACTGTATATAATTATTTGAATCTTCAATGTTAAAGTAAGAAAGTATAAAATAAATTAATTATTAATTCGATTCCTTTTATAACACAATAGATAATATTGATTCAATCGTTTTTAAATTTTAAATTCACGTTTAATACAATATTGGATAATAATTATAACAACTTTAATGTGTTAATTAAAAATATATTTTTATCTATTTTGTTGATAAATAATATAACATTCTTATTATTTATCATTAGAATAACATTGTTATTAGAAATTTTTGTTTTTGTACCAATAATTTTTATTCCAATTTTCAAATATTAATGTCTAATTTTTCTGATATAATATATAATATAATAATATAATATAATTAATTAAAACGTAAAAAAAAATTTAACAAATTTATTATAAAGTTGTTGCAATTTTTTCCAATACTATATCTTATAACATATGTTATCATTATTATAAATCTTTTAAGACAAAACTAGATATATAATCATAAAGTACAATTGAGCAAAATAAATTAATGTATTTAATTTTAATGAGATTTAATATTTTATTTTTGTTTAAAAAATACATTAATGTGTGAGTAAATAAAACCAAAATTATTTTTTGCATCGAGATTTATATAAAGTTTTTATTTTCTGATTTAATACCATAGAATTTTGAATAAAGTATAAATGAAGTAAATAAATAATTAAAAAAACACATAAGTCAGATATTTTTTAAATTAATTGTATTATTATTGGTAAAATGACGAAACATTGATCGTCAAATAATGGCACAATTTGCTTACACAATACTTTTCTTTCTTCTTTTTCTTTCTAAATCATAGAAACATGTTCAAACTTATTTTTTTTTTAAATTTACATAAATTAGCTTTGGATAGAGAAGATCAGTAATTTGTGCTTAATGAAAAATTATAATTATTTAAAATTTAAAAATTTTTTTTAATATGCTTTTTTTATATTTTTAAAAAATCAAAACAGAAACTAATTTCATTAATGTTTATATTTGATGCCATATAAATGAAACATTC
The DNA here is from genome assembly GCF_000469605.1 of Apis dorsata. Classification (NCBI taxonomy): domain Eukaryota; kingdom Metazoa; phylum Arthropoda; class Insecta; order Hymenoptera; family Apidae; genus Apis; species Apis dorsata. Next base: position 49,912 of record NW_006264045.1, read on the forward strand.
GAAAGAAGAATCAATATTTTTAATTAATATTGTTAAGTCATTACTTAAAATACATGTGCATATAAAACTTTTTCTTTTTCTGTGAAGAAAAGTTATTTAAATGTATTGTTTTCTGAGAAAAAATTTGTTAAGTATATTTCAATAAAACAAAAATTAAAAAACATTGAAAAAGTAAAGATTTAACATTTTTAATTATCAAATTAGCACCAATTACTGTATGTACAACTCAAATATAAATTATATCGTATTAAAATTATAATATTAAAATATAATAATAAAATTTATACATAGGAACAATTATTTCGTTCTTGCGTCTTTTATTACATAAGGCAGACTTTATAATTAAGATTTGTAACTATTTAAATGATAAAAAAATAGTAATTAATTAAGTAAGTAATACAAAAATAACAGGTACGATTTTCACATAGAAAAATCGTTAGATTAATCTTCCGATAAGATTATTTTAGCTATGAAATACAATTTTTCCTATTTCTTGTGCATTTTTAGCTGAATTTTTATTAGAAATTAAAATATGATTTCTGATAACAAGGTAAATTCCAAAAATCTTGTTCCTTTCCGAATTCTTCTTCTTGTTTAATGGTCTGAGGAAGATTCTGTCTTACAGTTTCTGGGAGAAATAAAACAAATGCAGCACCCAAGCAGGATACCATATTGATTATCAACATTGGAAATCCTTCCCAAATTTTAGTCTAATAAACAAATGAAATAAATTATTAATAAATTAATTAAATATTTAATTAAATATTTTCTTTCATTTTCAAATTATTATTTTTTTAACAGCCACAAAAATTTATCTATAATTTCAAACATGTCAAATAAAAAATTTCTACAAAAAATTTTATATTTGGAAAAGAATAATAATTTTTTATAAATGAAACAAAATTTATTTATTTTTTTATTTAAATTTTTAATTGATTTTTTCAATCAATTAAATTATTATTAAACTAATAAAGTAATTAAGTATTTGATTTATTTATTAATTAAAAGTTAGAATAATAAAGAGATGATATATATTTTTTCAAAGAATGTGATATTATATTTAAATTTTGAATTCTTTGTAATTTCGTGATTATTTTTTAATGATAAAAATATTTTATTTTACACTTTTAAATATATTGTTAATTACAAAAGTCTTCACCTTATAAGAATTCAATTATAAATTATGTTATCAAAATTTTTTCCATAATTTTTTTTTATATGAAACATTATTAATATATAGATGATAATGTTTTATATGCATTTTTTTTTGTTAAAATATCGAAAGAATATTTCGAAAGACTGAAATTAGTTCTTATTAAATTATTAATATTATTTTTTGAAATATAATTTTGTTTTTTAAAATTTAATAATTTCGTAATAATATGATGTAAAAAAATTTGAAACTACAAATGTATTCAGGTTTTATTATTCTGTTTTATTATTCTGATATCAAAAATATTTTCAGACCAAGTTATATATAAAAAAAATGATGAAAAATTAGAAATTCAATATTTCAATATTTCAATATTTTATTACGCTAATCAAGGAGATTTCAACTTTTTATGTTGAAAAATAAATGCATGATCCATTATATATTTATTCAAATTTTCATTAGAATCAGATTTTTTAAAATTAGTCAATTTGTAAAATAAGATTTGTGTGCAAATCTTTCTGCAAGATTTCTGTATTCTGATTGACTGTATAATATGCGTATAGAGAAAATTTCATGAAAAAAATTTAGATTAAAACAACAAATTAAATATAAAATATTGAAAAAAATTCATAATAAAAAAGATTTTTTTATTAATAAATTAATTTCATTAATAATAGATAATAATAATAAGAAAATTATTGTATGTTGTTCATATTACGTTAATGAAATATTAAAGATTTATGGAATGAAGATAAATATTAATAAATTCAATGTAATTAATGTTAATTATTAAATTATCGATATAGTTATTATTATAGAAAAATTAAAATTTCAATATTAATTTAAATGAATTTTATATTATTTTAAAAGATTAAAATTTAAATAAAATCACTATTCACAATTTAATTGTTAATTCTAACTTCTAATTTCTGATCTCTTTCTCTTAGATTATAAGAAAATTATTAATAATAATTAGTAATTAATTAAAAATGTAATTATCATTCAATCAAAAAGTTTATCATAGATTAATCAGAATCATCAGAAAAATCAATATCAATAAATTCATCATTTTGAATAATAAGAAAATTATGAATTAATTATTAAATGAAGTATATCAAAATTATATCACACGTTCTGAAGATTATCTTTTACAAAATGAAAACTTCAACTTATCGATTAAGAATCATTTCATCTAATTAAATCGCTTACCGATAATCAAAGGAATATTGATACAATTATCAAATGCGAGTCCAGTGAGGAATCTGCAAATGGCGAATGACCAAAAACTATTCGCGCTAGCAGTGGCGATGGAACTGAGAAGGGCTATACTGTTGCAGAATATCAACGCGATTCGACTCTTGTGATTCGCAATCCAACCGACTAGAAAGCCACCAACGATAGATCCGCAGAAAAAAATGGCCTATGCTATTGATATGAGATATTCACGGTTGCATACCTAATCTAGCTAATCAGCAAGAGCTTAGAGTTAATTAGCGAGAAAAAAAGAAAATTATATAATTATATTAGAAAAAAAGGTTTCTCGTTGATTTCGATGATTTTAAAATATGTTACAACAGAGATTTTAAATAACTTTTTTTTATCGATTATATAACCCATCTTAATTTTCGAGATAATCTTGAGATATTTAATTAAAAAATGATAATTTACTAAATTAAATCTTTATTAAATTAAATACGTGTATCTTTGTGATGTTTATGAGCGTAAATATGTCATTATCCTTTTTTGATATAAATACGTATAATGAATGAATCGATCAGAAATTATGATGTTATGAATTATGATGGGTTTAAAATATCTTAATATCATTTCAAGTTTGAGTATTTAAATCTGCGAAGAATATAATGTACTTCTTAGCCAGGAGGAGAAAAAAAAATATATTATATAATTTTAGTTTTGAATTTTCTTTTTTTAGTTTGATTATTAATAAAATTAATAAAAAATTTTTGAGATAAAATTGTCAAATTCTACCTATATATGCGTGTTTTCAGCAATATGTGCATCACCATGTGAATATCTATAATTTCTATCATAAGTATTCAAAATATAATAACTGTTTGATAAATTGATAAATTGATCAAAAACTTTCTTATAAAAGTTTTTGATCAATTTATCAATATTAAATTATATAATAAACTAATAAATTATATAATATAACTAGATACTAAAAATGATACTGGTATTCATAATTTCAATAATTTCGATCACTTAAGGATTATTTTATATTTTATTATTTTATTTTCGCATGGTAAAAAATTATTCAAAATCCTATCCTCTATAATATATTTCAAAATTATTGGTCTCTTTTTTTAAATAATTATCGGAAATTGTATTTTATTATAATATTTTTGGAATTCCTTTTTTTTAAATTATATATATATATATAATATAAATATAATATAAATATATAAATAATATAAATTAATATAAACATTGAAAATTTCAAATAAATTAAATAATAAATTTTTCTGAATTTTAAAATATTCAACATTATAAAAAATAATATAATTAATATACAATTTATAATATATTATTTTTTGAAATTGTAAGTAATTATTTCTGTAAGTTTGAAATATAAATATTTTTCAACTAGTATCATTGAATCATTTTTGATCTTAAAATGCAAAAATATTATACATCCAAAAATATAATTTAGTAATTACATAAAATGTGTAAAAATCAAAAATATTTTAATATTAAAATAAAAATATTTTCATAAAGCTTAAAAATAGAATTCATAATATTTTGAAATAGAAAATATCGAATTAAATCGAACTTTCAAACTTGGAAAATACTATAACTTTCAATTTCAAACTTGGAAAATAATATAGATAACAAAAATAAAAATAATATAGATACTTCACCTCAGTTCCTATGCTAGAATATGAAATCTTTATGAAATTGTATTCCCATTGAGTACATTCCACTGTTCTATTTGTTTGGAATTTTAATGAACGTGGATCTTTGCTGCTCTTCAGGATTTCCTTGAAGTCTAGATCCTTCCAATAACATTGATCGTAATAAAAATACTCGTTCGTTAGTGGAATTGCTATTTGAATTCTAAACAATTATTATGATTTCAATTTCAATATGAATCATTGACTTAAATTCTTGAGTTGATCCAAATCGCATCATATTTTAACATGCTTAAGAATCCGCCAAGTAAATTATAAAAAAAAGTTACTCGGTATGATAATTGATAATATCAAGATCAAAGTAATTGAAATCTATATAATATATAATAGTAGCCAAAAAATTTTAATGACTTATTGAAAAAGAAAAAAAACAATTCAAATATAAAATTTTGTTTTTTTTTTTTATCTAATTATTTCTTCGTTTGTATTTGAATCGCAAATAATAAATTTGTATCAATAACAATGTAACAATAAATTTGTACTATTTTGGTGCATAAACTATAATTTGAACAATACAAAAGATAAATCTCAATCATTATATTGATAATATGATATTGATATGTATATATTATTATTATAGTAACAGTATGTGTTATTAATATAACAGTATGTGTATTAATATATTAATGAATTTTTGAAATAAATTATTAATTTTTTAAATAATTTAATTTGTAATATTTATGAAGTATTTTTCATGTAGTATTTTTTATGATATAATTAATTCAGATAAGGTAAATATATTAATGTGTAATATATAAAATAAATAATATGTGTATTTGATGAATGATTCAATCCTTTATCGCAATGACATTTTTTAAAAAATTAAATTAAATAAATAAATTTAAAAAGTAATAAAAGTGTTACAATTACAAAAAAATGTGGCAATTAAAAAAAAATTAAAAAACAGTAATCTAATTTTTAGAGATAACTTTCCTTATTTATTATTTGTTCTATATATTTTCTTTATTTCTATATATACTTACTTCTCTTCTTGAGTAAAGTTCGAATTTGTTAATTCATCTATTTTGCACCAATATTCCGTCGGGGTAATTGTAATAAAAAATTGTGAGAAATATAGGAACGCATATGTCATACTATAAGGTAACAATGACAATAACAATAACCACTGGTATCTTCCATAATCTCCGACATACGGCAAAACATCGTCAAAGTTTTCCAACTTTGGCCTTAATCGGGTCATTTCAGTTGGCCTTATGGAATTGTTTGAACTCTAAATGATTCTTCATTTTGTTGGAACAATCATGTATATAATAAAATTATATAATAAAAAAAATATGTATATAATAAAATTATTCTACGAAAAAAAAATGGATAATCCAAAATAATTGAGAAAATATTTCAACAATATTTAATTTTTTAAATTTATTTTTTCTTAGAAAATTGTTAAACATGTATATATAGGAAAAAATAAAAAAATAGTATTAAACTTTGCTGGTAAATACTTCCTTTTCAATAAAATCAATATTAAAGATATCTGTGATTTCATAACGGAATATAATAGAAAAAAAAAATGATATCAGATTAAAGATGGATTTATAGAGAATATATTTATAGAAAATAACTCGCAAAATTAAAAAATTATTTTTTTTATTTTTTTTTTTATTTTTTTTTTATTTTTTTTTTTTTTTTTGCTGCCCATTCATTC
>NW_006264045.1:55795-57382 GCF_000469605.1 Apis dorsata
TAAGAACATAAAATTGATCCCTGAAAATCCGATTATTTTCCAATTTTATGTTTAACTTTGTGTTCCAATTTTTATAATTCATGAACAGTAAAAAAATAGAAAAAAGTTTTCAAATAAAAATTATTTCTTTTAATTATGATTATAATTTAGTAAAAAATTTGTCAATCATCTATATAATTAGAAAAAAATTATATACAAAAATATTAATAATTTTTCTTAAATTTTTTCGAATGAAATCTTAATATGATTTGTATAACTATAAAACACCATAGAAAAACAAATCTTTTTTTTTAAGACAAAGACAAACTTCATATTCTTATGTTTCTCAACAATCGAAGAAATTTTTAAATCTCATACTTAATGAACAATGTTTATTTAACAATTGTGAAAATAAACTTTTATACTTTTATCTCTCATTATATTGATAAGTAAACGTAAATGACAAATGAAAATAAAGAAAAAACAGAAAACTATTTAGATATAAAAAATCTTTATTAGAAATATATTTATAGTTATAGAACTTTTATTTTTTCACGAAATAGATAAAATAATAAATAAATCAAATATAGATAAGTTTGAAAATGTATACATAATGTGAATATTATAAATTTTTTTTTCATATAGATGTTAAATTCTTCAAAATAATATTTTAATAGAAATTTATTATATTATGAAGAGATAATCATATAATAATATGATTATCAGTATTACATATGGAATAATAAAATAAATGTATAATAAATCTTATTATGAAAAGAAAACATTTACTATGTTTTCAAATTTATTTGGTTTCTTATCATTTATTATATTCATTTTATCATACATAAAAACATCGTAATACTTTGATAATGAAAATTAATTATGAATAAAAGACTAATTCAATGATATTTCTGTGCATGTAAATCAACAATGTAATTAAACTATTATAGAAATTTTTGTACAAAATTTTTCCATATACGAAAATTATATGTATATATATATAATAAAAAATTTCCATAATATGACAGAAATAATAGTTTGATATATGTGCATTATATGTATAATATGTACAATGAAATGCAGAAATAGTTTGATTAAAGAATGCAATTTAACAATTGCAACAACAAAGCTTATATTTGTATTTCAAAAAAGTATTTGTTTTTTTCAGTATTTATATAATTATATAAGTCATTAATTAAAATTTCAAATAAAAAAATAAATTTTAAAAATTATTAATATTTTTGTTTATAACTTTTTCAATTAATCAACTTTTTTTTAATTATACGAATAATTAAAAAATTTTTTAATAATAATCCTAATTAAAAAAAATAATTTTTAATCTAGAAATTGTTATCTATCTCTTATAGAATACAAGTTACATAATAATTTCATTTCATTTGTTTAGAATAAATTTGCGTAACAAAAATATTCTAATATATACTTTTTCTAATTCTTTCTAATATCAGTTTTTTTTATAGATATTTCTAGTTTTTTCAGAAAATTTGTTATTATATTTACTTAATATTTAATAACAAAATTTTTACAAAATTTTTTTTTATGAATATAAAAATATTTATAATATTAAATATAAATATTTATAATATTAAA
>NW_006264045.1:57909-69762 GCF_000469605.1 Apis dorsata
TAGATGATTCCATTTAAGAAAATTAAGATTTTATAAAAACTGAGCAAAAAAAATAATTAAAAATAAAATTTTTTAATTAAATGTTTCTTTTATTTGAAATTTTTAGATACATAAAACAATAAAAGAGAATTAAATTAAAGCCAAATTCAAATTATTTAATGTACTAATTTTCGAAAAAACGAGAAACAAACTCGGATCTTTCTATAATAATAAAAAATATTTCTCTATATTGTTTCATATTAAACATATTTTGAATATGTTTATTATTATATTTATACTTATATTAATAAATTATTATATCTATTAAAATTCCGAAAGAGAATAGTGAGACAAAATATATTCTTCGAAATATATAAAATACTAAACATTAAAATTATTACAAGATTATATTGTAAATTCTCGCAAATAGATTATATATGATAAACAACTTTATGAAGCTTATTCAAGATCTCATATCTGTAAAAAATTATAAATAAACAAATAAATATTTTAATCTCTTAAAACCAAAAAAATGGAAACAGAAATATTCCTAAAGGATTAAATACTCATAGAAATTATAAAATTGTAATTTATTGATTAAGATTGATCATTATAATTTAACTAATTAATATGATAAAAAATTTTTGAAATTTATTAATCTTACTGCACTTTTGGAATTTTTATATCTCAATCTTGTTTTAATAAATATTTAATATATATAGAATAAATAAATCATTCAATTATATTAACAACAAAATAAAATGTAACATATATAATAATATGCTATTGAGTTAAAAATAAAAAAAAAAGAATATATATTACCAACTAAGAATATTGTTATATTATTATTAATTATATATTTAGAAGTTGATATTATAAATATCAATAATTTTATTTACTTTAAAAGATTATATATATTGAGTTAAAAATAAAAAAAAAAGAATATATATTATCAATATAATTAAGAATATTGTTATATTATTATTAATTATATATTTAGAAATTGATATTATAAATATAAATAATTTTTTTTACTTTAAAAGATTTTAGATGAGAAAATTTTCTTGCCTAATATCTATCCTAATAATCATTTTTTAAATTCTTAAATCTTGTAAAATGTAACAAGTTCTCAAATCTTTAATATCTTAAAGAGATAAATTCTAAATAAAAATTTATTTATATTAATAATAAAATAAAATTTAATAAGTTTTTTAATAATAAAAAAAAAAATATTTATGATTTTTTGTAGAATTAATTCTAAAAGCCAAAACAAATATCTAAATTGATATAAAAATTTTTATTCAATTTATTTATTAATAATTATAAACAATTTAAATTTGTATTAAATGAAACGAAAGAAAGCTATTTCATTCTATTTTACTTTATTTAACGCAAATTTCAATTTATAACTTAATAAGTATTAAACATCAATTTACATAATAATTTTAATTTCTAGAATCAATCTTTCAAGAAGATTTATTCCATATATTTTATAAATTCCATATATTCTATATATTAATATTATGTATATTGAAATTAATAGCTTCTAATAAATATTTAAATATTTTATATTTAGATATAATTATTTTAAGATTAAGATAATTATTTTATAGGTTATTTTAATTGAAATAATATAAAAAATAAAGATATAATGTTCAGATTGCAATTGCAATATAAATGATCAGTCAGCAATGTCGCATTTGTGTTGAATTGATTTTTCTTCATTCTTTCTTTTCAGTCAGCTATACATTATGATCACAATCTACTCTTAGAAATAAATAAGTATATCACGCTATATTTCTATTTCAATAAAATACAATATTAAATTTTTAATTTATCTTCAATAATAGTAATTATCTTCAATAAAACAAAAAATATGAAATATTATATTGATTGATTTGACATTTCTACTGTCAAAGAAGTATTTATTTCCTTAAAAAAAGATGAATTTTACCAATCATTCATTTATGTTTACACTCCAATATATCGATCGACGAATTGACGAAAGCTTCAAAAAAGATAAAAATAAGATAAAAGATTCGTAGAATAAAGAAATACGTGTATCGTTCAAGGATGTTTAAAAAAGAATTGATTCGGTGGGCAAAGTCCGGTGAATATCAGTGTTTCGTTTTAGACACGGTTTAAACATTGAATCAAATGTAAATGTTATTCAAGTGCCGACCAATTATTGTACTAAGAGTTAAGTGAATCGTGACACGCAACTTGTTCAAATTGAATTGTAAATGAGATACGGTGGGGGATGATTTTAAATGATTGATCCACTATAATAAATTGCATGTGTCTGGAAAAAGTTACAATGAAAAAAATAAATTAATAACGGTGGCGCTGAAATCATTCAAATGTTAATGAATGTATAATCGAGATATAATTCATCGAACTAAAAATATTTAGTTTATTTCAATGCATCGAATTAATATCGTAGTATAAAAAAGATTATTGTGACAAAAGAATTTTATATGATAATTTATTGCAAATGAAAAAATTTTAATCTTTTTTTTTAGACAAATAGCATCAAAGTTCAATGAAGTTATAAATTATAATTAAATTAAATTAAATTAAAATTCAAGTATGTACAATATTATATTATTATATTATTATTAGTAATCAATAATATTCTTTTTTAATCTTTATATTTAGATCTTTAATTTATAATTTCATTTCATACAGAAAATATTTTTGATTTGTCGAAAATCAGAATCCAGAGAGTAAATACTCATCTGCAAAGAATTAATTTGTTAATTTATCATTCGAAAAAGAAGTTAACATTTTGGTTAGAAGTTTTAATAGAAGTTAAATTAACTTAAGAAATTTTTAATTTTATAATAATTTTATAATATATTTATAATATATTTTTTTATTCTGGATATTTTATTTATATTTATTTGAATGAAATCTGAAAAAAAAAGTAAACATTTTTGTGAGATATATAATTTTCCAAGTGAATGATATTTTATATTGTTATAATTTTAAAATAATTTAATATCTGAATAATTTTCAATATAAAATTGCTAATTTATTACTAATTATTTAAAAAATCTTTTTTATATTTTTAATGTATTAATATTATACGTTTAAAAATAAATTATATTAATTTTTAAAATTAAAATTTATTGAATCTGAAATTAACTGAAATTAGAAAATAATGTTTCTGATATATCGATTAAATTATTGATTATTTCATTAAATCGAAGAATTAAATAATAATTTTGTATCAATGATATTTTATTTTTATATTAAAGACAATTAAAATATGAAATATTTATTTTCAAATTAGTACAATTATTTTATTATCTTTGATGGGAATATTAATTGATTATATATTGAAAATAGATATGTGATTTGATATTATTATAGAATAAATTAAAAAAATATATATAATATTTGATAGAAGAACTATTTTTAAGAGAGACGTATCTTCAAGAAAGATGTTAATCAAAATAACTCATTGCAATAGAAAAATATAGAAATAGAAAGTACAAATACATATATATGTATGCGTATCTAACTTAATATTTAAATATTTTAATTAAAAAAACATTTAAAAAAATAAATGTATATGTTCCAAATTTATAATGAATATAAAAAAAGAAAATGTTTTTAAATACAAGTATAGTTACATATTTCTTTGTTTATATATTACAAGTAGTAGTACAATTGCAATTTAAAGTCTTTTTCCAATTTTAATTATTTCATAGTTTTTTATTTTTTTACAAGAAATCAATTAAGGAAGATCAAAGAAGTAATCTTATTTTTATTATTTTTCAAAAAGAAAAATACCATTATATACAATTTCATGTGGTGACGAAATATTTCATCATATTTTCATCATTATTTATATCATATTTATATTATATAGAATAATCCATTTAATTTTATCATTTATTTCATTTGTTTTCGATAATATTAAAAAATGTTCTTTATAAGAATTAAATGATTTTGATGAAAATACAAGTAAAACGCCAAATGATGGAAATAACATTGAAAAAATTAAGGACAAACACTGAGAATCTATATTAAAGCTGCATAAAATTTTAATTAAAAACAATTAAAGTTAAAAACAAATAAAGTTATTTCAATAAGTTATTCAATATATATATTCAATTATATTCAATATATAATTATAATTAAATATTTCAATAATTTATTATTCAAAGCATCGAATAACCACAGATAATTATAGCTTCGAATGAGATTTGAAAACGATAGATAGAATCCCAAATATAAAATGTTAATGAGGCTATTTTTTCGTTTCTGAAATATTATTTCGGTATATATCAAAAGTTATAGATATGCATCCGTAACTATATATGCATTAGTATGCAACAATTTTTTATCTATTATTTCTATAGTATATTGATTGGTATCCAAAACGTACGTATTGTTTCGATCATAATAATTTCAGTTACTGTAATTTTCGTCATTCATGAATTATGTTATATTTTATATTTTATTTTCGCATTTTGTCAAAAGTCCTATGGATATAATTGAAGTTGTATGTATTTATTCAGCCATTATATATTTTGGATACCACGACTGCCATGATGTGTTTATAGAAACAATAGATAAATATATTAATGTATACATACATATACATAATAATATTGAAAGATTTTATTAATATCTAATTAATACTCATAGCTAAATTTTATAATTTATATATAAATACTCTATAATTTAAATATAAATATTCATAGATAAATTTATAATTTAGAGAATCCTATTCTGTCAATAATATTATTCAGGATAAATTATTTCATATTTAATTTTTTTTTTAATAATGTGTAAAGAATCTGTTCAAACTAACCTTGTTTTTGACATTAATAAATGCATTAATAGATGTGATTCATTATTTTTTACAAAAAGTATTAAACTATTTATATCGAAATATTAATTATTAATTTAAAAGTTATTAATTTAAAAATTTAAAATATTTTAATTTAAATTTTATTTTTCAATGTGAAGCAAAATCTGTTCATGCTTTTCTTATCTATGTACTAATTTACTAATTACTATTATAATATGCATTCCTCAAAATCATTAAACTTTCAAATATTTTTTAATATTATAAAAAAACAAGAGAAATATTCCAAATGATAAAATTATGACCATTATATATTGATCATTTTTTCGAATGTATGAAGAATTTTAATTAAATATTTTCTATATACGTATATTTCTTCTTATATATATAACAAATAAATATTCAATAAAAAAATTTCAATATCTAATAATAATAATAAAAAATAATAAAAAAAAAGATAAATGGTTAAAATTCATTCAAAATAAAATAAATAAATAATATATTCAAATGCTTACATGTCAACAAACGATTCTTTGATACTAAAATTCACATTTCTCACGATTCATAATCTCACGATTTCCAAAATGAAACTTCAAACAAATTACTTTTCACTGTTCTTTATTCAAAATATCCCACAACTTATTAAAAAAAAAATAACTTGAATTAGTCAAATCAATTCAATCAATCAATATTTAACAGCAAATAATTAATAATTGATAACATTCTCGATTTTTTTTTAATATTCCATTGGATTTTATCGAAATCTATCTTCACTTTTCCGTTTCAATTAAAGTTGACTAACTATCAATCAACAAGATGATCTAATATACTTTCCTTATCAAGATTAATCAAACAATTTCTGTATCACTTTAGCATCTTCATCCTTGATCCTTAATTCAAAAATGAAAAAATAAAATTGATGATTAAATTATTGAAGATTAAAAATATTTAATAATTTTCTTCAGAAAAACCAAATCGATAATAAAATCAATGATCGTTACAAAAAAGAAATTAAATAAATGGTTTCTTTAAAATAGATGGAATCGATAATAAGATAAATTGATTGAAAAAAGAAAATCCTAACTTCGACAAAGAAAATCAATGCAATTTATCTCAAAGAAAAAATAAAATCAAAGATTAATGATTTTTTCCACAAAGATAAAATTAATAAACCGATGAGATGTTTCTTAAAGAATATTATAATGCACAATCCTCGTAAATTTCTTCAAAGAAGAAATGAAATCGGTACTTGAACCAATAATCATCGTAATTTCTTTTTTGAAAAAATAAAATCGATATATTGCACAAACAATTTCTTCAATTTGAAATTTTCCCAAAGATAATTTACAATTTACAGAACAAACGATCGACGCAAAAATTTCTTTATAAAAAGTTTCTACTTCTGAAGAGGGAGCGAAATGATTCGATAATAGAAACTCGATCAACGGAATTTTCCTTGTAAAATAAATACGAACGTTAATTGATCGTACACGAGAAGAAATAGGATCAGATGCTCAAACGACAACGATTTTTCTCTGATAGAATAAGAAGAATAGATTCGATACTCGCAACGCCTTGTACGAATATGAAGGACCGGCTCGCGTATCGCTGATATAAGAAGCTTGCTTAATGAAAACAAACGTGATATGACATGTGTTTGTATTTGAAGAAGAAGGAAAGGATTGAAAAGAATAGAAAGAAGAAAAAGGAGAATAATAATTACTGACTAGCAGCCAAATCAATGAAATTTCACACGATTCTCGAATTGCTAATAATGATCACGTGCTATCGATCCAATTCTATATATGTATTTACTGTTCAATAAAAAATTAATTTTTATTCTTTCATAAATTCTTATTCTTCTTTGTCATTTAATGATGAAAATATTGAATCAATTGAGTTGAAATGTGATTTAAAAAGAATTAAGATAATATTCGAAATAATATTTTATTATAAATTGATATTTTTTGCCAATTTACAAATTTGGATCAATTTAAATTGAAAAATAAATGATTTTTATAAATATATGATTTTAAAATTTCGTGGATTTATCATATTATTTAAAAAAAATAATTGAATCGATAAAAAAATTAGAGGAAAATAAAACTTTAAAAAGCGATGTTTTTAATCATTTTTAAATTTATATTAATTTTTCGATTGAAAAGTAAAAAAAAAATCTCGATTAAAAAATAAAAATTTTTTGTAGATATTTGATGTTATAATTTCCTGATAACAGCAAAATAAGGAAAATAGTAAAAGAAAAATGTAAAAATTTACCAAGATCAAAAAATTATCATAAATGTTAGAAGAAAAATTTAAAATCTTAAAATCTTAAAATCTGAAAGATCATAAACAGATTTAATTTTTGCGATGAGTAAATTTCTATTTTATCTTTGGCTTATGCTTAATAATGATTTCAAATGCTCGTATTTTAATATATTTAATATATTTATTTTAAATTTAATATATTTATTTTAATAATTTTGATATATTTTTATAACTTGACTAATAAAATGACTTATCTATATTCATTTTTATTAAATTAAGATATGATAAAAGCTCATATATTTATTTATATATTAAAATTAATTGAAAATTGAAAAAAGAATGTCAAACTCAATTATATTATATGCTTCTAATTCTAAAGATTTTAATTGCAATAAAATCAATTTCTTTTTACTTCTAAGAAACATATATTTCATACTCAAAATACTTTTTATTATACTCATTATACTTTTTGTTACATTTATACATTATATTATTTAGTATTATATATATATATATATAATACTATTATTTATATATATATAATATATTATATTAATATTATATATTTATTACTATATCAATAGATATAACGATTAATTAAAGCATATCAAAAAAAGATTTCCTTTGCACTAATACGTTAACTAATTAGAATTAAAATCATTACTCTCAAAGTATTTGATTAAAGCAAGTAATATACCATCATATAATATCAGTATCCCAAATCTATTAATAAAACCTAATAATGTATTTTTCATTATTCTGAAATCACATTAATGCGAATTCGAAACCTACTCCTAGAGTATATCCGTTTATAACTATTAAAGATTTCTTATTCAATTTAATTTTACTAGCCTATAAGCATTTTGTATTATAAAAGTTATTATTACAACAATTTATAAAATTAAATAATTTTATATAAAATATAAATTTTAAACTTATTTAATTTATCAATTGAAATAAAAATCCTTCATTTTTGCCATTATATTATGCAATTTTTTTAAGATCTATTATAAAAATTTTTCTCTTATATCATTAATTTTTTTTAACAAATATTATTTATTTATATTATATTATTTAGCAGAATTTAGTTTATTCCGGACTAGATTGCTTTGTAAAATTCTTTTGAAATACCTTGACAATATCCTTGAAAAATCGGTTCCTTGTGATTTCATTTTCAGGACTACATTCTTTATTCTGGCAAAAAATTGAGAATAAATATATTTAAAATAATATTAAGATAATTAATATTATATTAATTATAAATCATTATAGATTATAAATCAAATATTAATAGCATTATTATCTAATATTATATAATATAAATAATATTAATTATCTACTTCTATAAGAATAACATTTATGAAATTTGACATAATTAATTAATTAATGTATAATTAACAAATTATAAAAATAATTCAAACTTATAGAATTTATAAATCGAAAACTTTATTATATTTATTTATATATAAACTATTTATATATAATCAAATTATTATAATCAGTTGAAAAGATTATAAATTTTTCATTTTAAAATATTAAATGATTTATACAACTTTTAAATAATAATTTAAAATTTTTTAATTTTATATATAATTAAAAATATCATAATAATTTTTAATTATAAAAAAAATATTTTATTTAAAATATATTTCTATTTACTTTCTTGTTCAAAATGTAAAATAATAATTTCAAAATAATCATAATAATTATAATTTTTCAAACTAAGAATCGGAAAAAATTAAATAATGTATAAAAACTATAAAAAATCTTAATGAAACTGAATTTCTTTCCATACAAAGAAAGTTATAAAAAAATTAAATAATAATGAAAATAAAATTAAAATTAAAAAAATTAAAATATATTTAAAAAGATAAAAAAACATATATTAAATTGTCATTAACTTATATATATGTTAATATATATGTAAAACATGCAAAGAATATATTCTAGAAGCAAAATAAATTGAGAAATAGGTATATAAAAATTTCTATTGAAGTTTATTTTTAAAAAACAGCTGATGTTTTCATTAGATGTGAAATGGAAAAAGAGTAAAATCGCTCTATCTTTATTGCCATTGTATTCTATTCTCGTCTCATTTTATCTAACACGAATTTAAATTGATTAATAAATTGATTAATAACTGATATTTTTGTATATCAACTTTTCTGTTTATTTTAGCCTCTAGACATTTTCTTACGAATATATTAATTTACTACGTAAACAAAAAATAATAAAAAAACAAGATAAATTCTACTATATATTGAATACATCTAATTATTACACTTTAAAGAACATTTATAAAAAAAATGTTGAGCTATTTGTATCTTAATAATTAATGATTAATAAATATTAAAAGAGAATTTAAATTTAATTTAAATGGCAACGTGCAATTTACTTTCGAGTAACAAATTTAACGGTTGGCGTTGATAATAATAGAAAGGCACAATTATAACCATTATCGTAACTAATATTATTTCAATTAGAGTTTCATTTGCATTTGATTTGTTATCACTTTTCACTCAATCATTCTACACATAACATTGATCACGAAACAGAGAAAGAACATGAATTACGATAGATGTACGATTACAATGTCAAATATCTATAAATATTTTTGCAGACAATATAATTAAAGATCTTTGATAATTTCCGCCATGATGTGATATATTTATTAAAATTGACGCGTACAATAAGCTGCATTCTCATTCATTGAAGCAAGCTCAACGAAGAACTTTTTATCAATTTTCCATATTTTGTAAAAAGCTTATCAAATGTTACCATTTTTTTTACATTTCTATTGTTAATTTATTTTATTTCTTATTTGAAAATAATACATAATTGACACTTGAAAAGCTAAATTGATCGATTTATCGAAATTAATAAATTTGGTTTTTATTAAGCTCATATGTCAGTCATACATTTTAATGTTAAAAATAAAAATTTAGAAAGAAAAAAAGTGAAATTGATTGCTTTAGTGGATAATAATAAAAAATAATCATTTAGAAAAATTTAATATTAATTATATAATTTCTTTATTCTAAAATAAAGAATTTTTTGAAAAATGAAATTCATAAGTATTAATATTTATTCATTTAAGTTTCTATTATTCATTTGATTTCTAAAAAAATAAATATTAATCATATATTTTGACGCAAAAATTAAAAGTCTTTCAAAAAGTAGAATTAATCAATTTTACTGCTTAATATTATAGTTCAAAAAAAATATTTCTTTCTATTGAGATATATTATATTTTTATACATTTCTTTGATATTTTATATTTCATATTCTATTTTTAAAATTTTATATTTCATATTCTATTTTTAAAATAACAAACATATATTAATATGTTATAATAAAAATAAATATTCCTTTGTATTAATAATAAATTTAACTTCGAAATTGAAACAAAATTCAAATGCTCTTTTCATAACATTGTCAATATGAACAAATTATTGCAATGTTGCAATTTGATAGGTATCATTTATAATTATAGATATCATTTGAAATGTATAGTGAAAATAATAAAAAGTTCTTCGTTATTGTATCGTTATTGTATCGTATATTGTATCGTATATTTTTATTCTTTAATAAAAAAATAATAGAGAAATTTTTTAATACACAGATTTGACATCATTTAAATGATCTTCGAAACCACATGAATTCAGTTATACAATTTTTTTATTGAAAAATTTTAAACCTAATCATATGCTTTCAGTCAATTGTTATTATCAAAATTTATTCCATTTGCCTCTGTTTTCTATCGTAACAAGTTATTCAACTTATTATTCATAAGTTAAAAATTATGATTACGATAATGGATTACGATATCATCTATCAAAAAAACTGATTATTTGATAATTATTTATGTAGAAAGATTTATGTACGTCAAAAAAATTTCAATCATTATTGTATAACGAAATTGGTTCCTTAAGAATCCTGATTGTCTTGATGACTAACAATAAATAATGCAATCGCAGATCTAATATTGCATCTTCGTCGAAATAAAAATAAAAATATTTTTATTGCATCAACTATATAGAGATTTGAAAGATTTGAAAAAAAATTCAATATTCATTTCTGTTTTTCATATCGCTTTGTTTTTAAATAATAGTCATTTTATTTTTTTTTAATATCATGAATATATTATAAAGTTGTATTAATATAAAAACATATAAATGAATATATTTAAAATTCAGGAATTAGACAAAGATTTTTATCGATTTTAAAGAAATCACAAATTTATTTTATGTGTATTTTATATGTACGATTAAAGTAGGCAAAATTCAACAATATATCAATAAATTATTCTTTTTATGAGTTTAATAGCTAGTTAATAATTTTCTATAGATAGTCCTTTATATTAAACTTTTCTATTGCTTTAGTATTAATCGAAGTGGTTTTAATTGTATTTTATCATTTCATAATAATTGCTATTTTATTTTTAGTCCTGTAAATTAGAGATCTTTGAATAGCATTAAACAAATTAAAAAATAAGACTATTTCATTACATAGTAACAATATTTAATTTTTTAGAATAATATTTAATTTTAGATTTAAAATATTGTTTAATTACAAAATTTAGCAATTGATAAAATTTAAAATTAATAGAAATTATTTGAAGATCCATGAAAACATGTGTCCAATTGATATATAATTCTGGATTAAATTAAATAAGTATAATTATACTTAATATATATATAAATTATATAAGTATCATATATTTATGATTCAGATAGTATATTCTTTTTAAAATTAACTGTTAATATAAATAAATAATATATTTT
>NW_006264045.1:70072-76197 GCF_000469605.1 Apis dorsata
TCTTATTCTAAAATAAATTTAATTCTGTTTTATGAATAGAATAAATTTAAGATATGTCTTATATGAAGTTTTCAAAATTATTAAAAGATTATTAAAATTATTAAAAAATATAATATTTTATAATAATATTTTTAATAATTTAATCTATTTTTATTTGGAGTAAATTTATTCAGAATATTATAAATAATATAAATAACATTTTATTTGAAATAATAATTATTGTATTAATAACTAATAATAGTTATTGTTTTAACAATAATAATTATCTTAATAAAATTAATTTAGAATCATTTTTTTTAATATTAATTTTATTTTATATAATTAAATATTCAAATTTTCAAATTTTTTTCAGAAAATGAATAAAACTAATTAATTATTTATCTATAAAGTAGGAAGATTACGATTATTTCTATCAATTAAAAATATTTAATTGATAGAAAAAAATTAAAAATTAAAGCATTTTATTATTATGTTAGTATATTTCTAATATAATGTAAATGTAAATTTTACTACTATTAACATATTAGCAAATGATTATAGTAGTCGAAAAAAAAGCATTGATATATTCTTATTGAAATAACTTTTAATGATAAAGAGCAATTTTATATACATATCTTACAAATAAAAAATTATAATAAAATATTTATTTCAAGTCAATGTTAAGATTGTAAAAAAGAAAATTAAATAATTAAGATAAATAAAATTGAGATAAACATATAAAAATTAATATCAAATATGATATACAAAAACTCATCAAAGTAATGAATAAAAAATTATAAACAATTTATAATAAATAACATTCACTTTTTGTACAAAGAAAAAAATATAATTGTAATCGAAATGTTATAGTTAATATAATATAATTTCATTTGCATACTATCTATATCAAGACGCAAGATTAATCTCGATAATATATCAAGATTAATCTCTCTGCATATCAAATTTCATAAAATTTAATAAATAATAGTTATAATCTTGTAATGCATATAATTGATAAGTCATTAAACTCGAAACATATATTCATCATTACACATAACACAATATTAATAATTTAAAAGTCAAGCACTTTCTCGTTTGTTAAACCTTAATATTGCAAGATTGAATGCTATTCTTGAAGACAAAATAACTTTTCAACGAAGGAGATTAACGGAAATTATTCTATTCGCAATCGAGAAGAAAAAAATTATAATAAGAAGAAGAACAATTATTTTTTTATTTTTATATACAATACCAAAATCGAAGGAAAATTCATGAAAAAATTCGAAAAAAAATATTTAGTTGAAAGAGAAGGCCAATAATTATTCTAATTAAAATATAATAAATTTTTTCGAAAATATTGATGAAAATCAATTCCAAAATGTTATTAATTAATAATTTTCAAAAAATTTTTATTATAATTTAATATTATAGTTTTAAATTTATTGTAAAAATATGTTTCTATAAAAAAACAATTTTTTTTAAATGCTATTGAAATCTAGATATCTTATTGAAAAAAGTATTTAAAATTTATATATATACAATTCTTTTTTCGTCTCTCTATTTGTAGCCTTATAACAATAATTATCGACTTGTAAGAAAAGTAATTTCATTTATAAAACTTTTTACTTATCATCTATCTAAAATTAATATAATTTATAAAAAAAAAATCTAATTAACGAACAATTAAAAAAGCATTAAATAATATTGAAAATAATCATTTCTACAGGAATATATATATATATATATATATATATATATAATACATAGTATATATAATAATGAACATATAAACGTTATAAAATTATAAAATTTAGATAACGTATAAAAATTATAAAATTTAGATAATTCTCATTTTTATTCATGTTTTCAATCTTGATTCAAGCGATCAATGGACAGATGTTGGAAAAATATTGACAAAATTCAGAGATATCTTTGTTTTATTACAAAATATATATGAGAATAAGCTTTTATTTTTACATTGAAGTAAAAATAGTCACGATTAATCGTAAGTACCTCGATCGCGTGACAAACATTCGAGGTCGATCTCTTAACATCAATTTAAAAATTTTTATATACTTATATACAGGATACGTAATTCTACGTCATAATGGTCAACTTATTTTTATCTCGACCATGTTTTAAAATTCACAATTTTATTATTTCGAAGCTCTTTTTTAAATATATATAAACACTGATGGCAGAAAAAAAGTGCTTTGTTTTATCATAATAATATCAAATAATCAAACAATAGCTTGTCATTTTATAAACATTATTTTAATCTAAATTCTTAATTTAATTGTTGTCTATTTTTATGATAATTAAAGATTTAAATTTTTAATTTTTAATGGGAAATTAATCATGATAATTCTGGAATAAGATTACTTTTGCAACTTATTTTATGCTAATGTTGTACAATTTTTTAGAAAACTAATAATTATTCACTAGAGATTAATATTCATGATGAATATTTCGCTACAATTTTTCCACTTCTATAACTGAATTTTTGAATTTTTTAGATTTTATGCTTGATCTTCGTATCATATTACTTCTTAAGGTTTCACCACGGAGAGATGCTCTCATCGAGTTCCTTGTGCTACATCTGGAAAATGATCTGAACATGGCAACTGGTGGTATTTCTTCATCCTTACGTTTTCTGAAAATTGAATTTAAGAATAATTTAAGAATTTAAGAATAAATTTTAGAAAGTACAATAATCACAAATTGATTAGACCAAAAATTTCTTATTTACTAAAAATTTATATGTATAACAATCATATATAATGCATAACAATTATGCATAACATTATTATCTGCCATTAAATTATTTGATTATCAATTATTATTTTTATTATTATATTTTAATGATTATTACTGCTTTTTTTAATCACTAAAAGTTAATTTTATTAAAAATTCTCAAATAAAAATTAAAATGAAATATGTAAAATTAATGCAAATTACATATAATTTAATATTAAGTTAAATTTATAATTAAATTTTTGATTTTTTTAGGATTTTCATTATAATTTTCAACATAATATTATATACATAATATTAAGGCAAAGAAAAAATTATCAACATCATATAATATTTATATATAAATATTTATATAATATATATAACATTTTACTAAATAACATTTTACTAAATAATAAACATTTTACTAAATAATAATAAACTTTATTATCAGTAAATTATAAATGTTTATTGCAAAATAAAAAAATTAATTTAAATGAAAATTTGTTTTATTTCTTTAAATATTATGCATACTTTAAATATTTTGTGTTTTTTTCATATCATATATATATTTTGTAAATTTTATACATTCAAATTTTTATATAAATGCATAAATATCCGCAATCTAATTATCAAAATTCGTTTATTCTTTTTAAATTTACTAAAAAAATATTAAAAAATTAAAAATATTAACATATATCTTAATTCAATATCTTAAATAATTGAAAATTATAAAATTATATACATTTAATAAAAAATTTAAAAATCTCTTATGAATTTCATATAAATAAGAATTTTGAAATATTAAAATTTTCTTCTAGTCATGATTTTACCTTTCGATACAAGGAAAGTCCCACATTTTCTGTTCTTTTCCAAAATCCTCTCCATCCTGCAGCGTTTGTGGAAGATCCTTGTCTAACGTTTCCGGTAGAAAGAGAGTCAGAAGACCACATATGATACCAAGAGTACCCAATACAAGAAGAGGCAGAATCGATGAAACGACATCGAGATACACGACGAAGGGTGCAAGGATACTGGCAACATATCCCATTATGTGTATCAAAGCTACACCTTGAGCTCTAACTACTGTCGGCAACACTTCAGCTGCATATTGGAGACCGATATTGTACGAGATATTTATCCAAAATCGGCCCAGAATTGCCAAAGTAGCTGTATAAATATCTGAAAAAAAATATTAAAGTAAAATTTTTATTTTTTTAAACAAAAAATTTCATTTTAATTAAAAAATAAAAAATATTAAGTCCATTATTATTTTTAGATGGTTTATTTTATCTTAATTTGTGTCATATTATTATATTCGTTCGATTTCCATATATTTCTATGCGTTTCAAAAAGAAGATTTTAAATCTTATTAACTTTTTGTAGATGAATGTAAAAGACACATAAATATTTATATGCTTTTTTAAATAGCATCATGTATTTTTTAATGCATTATTCTCATATTTCTTGTAAAAAAATATCAATCCATTTTTTCAAAAATCATTAAGAGATATTTTAATTTTAATTTTACTATAAAATCA
This sequence comes from Apis dorsata, assembly GCF_000469605.1. Classification (NCBI taxonomy): domain Eukaryota; kingdom Metazoa; phylum Arthropoda; class Insecta; order Hymenoptera; family Apidae; genus Apis; species Apis dorsata. The sequence continues at coordinate 74,326 of NW_006264045.1, forward strand.
TGATTTTATGCTAATATTGATAAATGAAACTAACATTAATATAAAAAAATTATAATTTCACAGCAATATAAAAATATTTTCTAAAATTAATAATTTTTTAATAAATTTTATAATTTTATATTTTTTTATAGAGAATAATAGTCTACTGCAATTAACACATTAAAAAATACATAATTTCATTTAAAAAAATATTATATTCAATCATATATTCAATCTTTATTTGTTTTTTTATATACAAAAAAAAACTTATATATTTTTGTTGGATAATAATAAAATGATGTAAATCAAAATAATAATATCAAATAAGTCATTGTATATTATATGTTATATTTTTTTTCATTCACGAGAAACATTCTCTAAGTTCAAACAGAAGTTTATCTTACAAAATAAATCCCATTGAAATTATCTCTCTTATAATAAAGAAGAATTAAGTTTGATAATTCTCCTTATAAATGTGTTCTTCATCATTTTTAAAGAATTTTTTCTAATATCTAATTATAAACAAAACTTTATTTTAGAAAATAAATCTATATTATCTTCTATATATTCTTCTCTTCTATGAAAAAAAAATATTATTGTTATTATGAAGAAATTAAATAAAAATAAGAATTAATTCTAACAACTTATTGTAATTGGATTATTCGATAAGAATAAAGAATAAAGAAACATATAAAATCAATCAATTAATCAAATCAATTTCTTAATTTAAAAAATAAATTTTCATACGTGTTATAAAAAATTAACGATAATAATAAATAAATAATTAGGCAAGAAAAAAACAATATAATAGTATATAATAAATAATTATAATAAATCGATAATTCATGAAGATATTAATATACAATATATTATATATTATATTATATTGTATATAATATACAATATATCTAATATAATATAAGACATGTATATTTTATAAAAGCAAAATAAATTAATATGTTATTATCCATATATTCAAATCACTTAAATATATAAATATTGTCAAATTGTTACATTATTTACTAGAAATTTCTTTATCTACTATATATATCTAATAATTATTTAATATTATCTATTAAATCGAAATTTATCTTTAAAATTCAATCTCGTTCGATAAATTAGCATTTAATAACAATGTATCATATCATTTATTTCAAAAGTATAGCAAGTATTTTTTAGAGAATATAAAAAGAAGATATAAAAAATAGATATATTCATAGCTTCTTTAATTCATTTCTTCATTTCATTTCATTAATATAATAATAAAAATAAAAAATAATAAAAATAAAAATATTTTATATCCAATTTCTTAAATTTCTTAAATATTTTATAACTACTTAATCTAAATAAATTAAAAAATGAAAATTTCTATATAGAGTGTTAATATTTTTAGAGATTAATAGATAGAATGGGATATTTTTGGATTCGAATCTAGAGATTAAAACAAACACAAAAATTAATGAACAAACATGTAAATTATTATTTTATTAAGTTATAAACAATTTTGCATTAAATAAAGCAAAAATAAGTAAAATCTCACTATTTCCATTATATCATATTCCTGTCTCACTTCATCTAACACAAAGTTAAAATATTTATGATTTAATAATGAATCTCAATTAATATATTCGTATATTTTTTTGTATATATATATTTTTTTCTACATATATATTGTATATTATATACAACTTTTATATTTATATTAATCTCTAAAATCGATTCTTTAAAGATATCTCTCGAATATATTAACATTTTATAAAAATATAAATACATATATATAAAGAATATCCCAAAAATATGAAAACAGTTAATTGAAAAAATAATTTCAAAAAATATTTTTTTTTGCAACACTTTCGTTTTGATTTTGATAATAAATTATTATATATATTTTAT
>NW_006264045.1:76588-78350 GCF_000469605.1 Apis dorsata
AAAAAATCTTAATAAACATGAATAAAAATTATTAGTTTCAGAGATATCAAATTTTTTCTATTTTAAACCTTAATAACAGTATAATATATTCTATTTCAATTTTAGATATTTAGATTAATTTTAGATTATTAGATCAGTTATTATATATTTGAAACCAATGCAAAGAAATGTAAACTTAATTATATTAGCACTAACCTCGAAAATCTTTCTCAATATGTGTGTGTATCTATAAAAAGAAGATATAGAAATGTTAAAATGAATAAATACATATATATTATAAAAATAATACGTTATAATTAGTAACAAAAATATTTCATAATGCTAAAATTAATGATTTAAATCCACGTTTATTAAGATTTTTGACAATAATTTTTGTAAACATTTTATATATTTAAAAAGAAATAGAATACTTTGTAAAATATAAAATATTCATATAAAATAAATTTATTATAAACTATAATATGTGATAATGTATAATTATTTGAAATCATTTATTCCATTAAAATAAAAAAACAACATAACTTATTCAATAAAATGTAAAATATAAAGTACGAAAAAAATAAATGTACGAACTATTGGAAACTATAGAAGCCCAAATGCTGAATACACCAGAAATGACAAGAGAACAACAAGCTAGCCATCTTCTGCCCCATCGATCGAGAACGAGCGTGAGGAACGTGTCTGCAGGCAATTCAGTTGCTGCAGCAATCGTGAATGTGACAAACACGTTTAAGCCTAAATTATTGACGTTTCGTACGTGACCATCGAATACTAAAGAAATCGCCATCCTAAGTAACAGAAAAAAAAAACAATTTTATGCGATAAAAGAAAACATCATATTTCATATGAAATTGCAAATTATTATAGTGAACAACATCAACTATGAACAGATATTTTAATGATATAAAATTTTGTGAAATTCTGCAATTTTGATCAAATTTTTTGATATTTGTAAGATAATACATACCAAATAATGATGAATAATATGGTGATATTTCGTAGACGTGGTGTTTTGAATAAATCCAATACTGAATATGTTTTATCAGCTTCCTCCTCTTTACATATTCTAGCACAAGTTTCCTATTAATACCAAATTAAGGAATTAATACCAAATTTAATTCCTTAATATTTATTTCTATTTATAATAATAAAATATTAATAATAAAATATTTGAAATACTTTAATTTGATTTATAAAGTTTCACGAAATATTATATTAAGTTGATAGTAAAATAATATCAATTTCGCGAATATAAATAAATACATATATTTAATTTTGAAATTATTTGTATAAATTATTATATCTATTAAAAAATTATTATATTTATTAAAAAAATTTTTTTATTCATATATCAATAAATTTACTATTCATTCTTAACTTTTATATCTATATAAAATTTTTAACATCTTTTTAATTTTTAATTTCAGTAATTTACTAATAAAATTGTAACCTTGAAGGATATATCAATAGCAAATATAAATAATAATGATCATTAATGATCATGGATTTGAAAATCTTTTAATAAAAAGATAAAAAATTATAAATTGAATTTTAAATAAAAAAATAATATATAAAGTAATATAAAAATAATAGATAACTAAATATTAATATAAGATTAATATAGAGCATAAATTGTAACTGTTAGTTATGTTATTAGCAACCTCGAAAATCTTTCAATGTAATTCATGTAATTTGAATGTAATTCAAAATAACGGTTAAATTTAATAAACCAAATATTTACTAATACGTATGTTCACTTGCA
>NW_006264045.1:78416-89725 GCF_000469605.1 Apis dorsata
TTTATTTCAAAAATACAATAAATATTTTCTATAAATATATTTATATAATATATTTATATTTCTTCAAATTCATTGATATGAGTAATTAAAAATAAAAATATATTATATTAAATTACAACTGCTTAATCTATTAATTTCTAACTTTATTGAGTGCAGAATATTTTAGAAATATAAAATAAAATGAATTTATTATAAAAAATAATGTGTCATTTAAAATAATTTATCTTATCAAAAATCAATATAATTTTATTATTAATCCAATATATATAATATTATGTAGAACAATAAAACAAATAATTACATATAAAAATAAATTTAAAAAAATAAATAAAATTTTTATTTAAGACTTGTTAAATATATTAAGTATTGAAAATTTTTAATACAAGTACAAGAAAAACTAATTAATTCGCAATTAAATACGAATAAACTATTAATAGAAAATTATGCTAAAAAATATATAATAATTGTTTAAACTTTTGTTTTCCAAAAAATAATATTCATTGAGAATATAAATAAATATAAAAATTGAATCAAGTAGTCAAAATTAAATTAAGTAATCAAAATTTCAATTTTTTTGGATTGATTTTTAAATGAAAAAATTTTATTCTTTTTCATTTATTTTCACATATAGAACCTACTATTAATAATAATTCATTCATATCCGATCAGAACTTAACCAATTTCACTTGAAAAATTTTTAAAGTTCAATAACTTCAAATTAAAAAATATTATTTTTTCTTCTTATTTTTATTTGTACATCATATCATTATCATTTTTAGAATTACCTGATTGTACCTGTATCATTACTTTACATGATAGCTTGGTACATATAAAATAGAATAAAGATAATAGAAAGATTAATAAATTGATTTCTTACACGGAATCGCTTGTAGACGTCATCGGGTACCTTGGTGCCGTTTATTCGCTCGAATTTTCCCAAAATATTAATGGCCTTGTCCACTTGACCTTGACTGACTAACCATCGAGCGCTTTCCGGTATCAGCCATGGCGTCGCCACGGCTAGAACAAGAGGAACTGAAGTTGCAATGCAGGTCATCCTCCAATTGAGTAAAAAATAGGCGATCCATGGTAAGATACAAGACGCGAATGTAAAGAACATGGCTATCGACATATTCGCCACAAAAGTTCGCCATTTTGGTCCAACATATTCTAACACTGAAATAAAAAAAATATAATGTTTCAAAAAATCATTTGTGAAAATAATATTCGATGAAGAAAAAACGAGAAAATTTTAAATTATAAATATAAGAAATAAATTAAATTTAAATTATTTAGATTAGATTTCTACAAAATTCTGTCTTATAAATATAAAAAATAATTATATTTATTATTATTAAAAATTTGTTATTTCAATCCAATGTTTTTTAATAAAAAACATAATATTTTTAAAATGTTATTTAAAATGTTATTTATTTAAAATGTTATTTGTAAGAATAATATTCAATGAAAAAAGAATGAAACCTAAAATTTCATAAAACTTCAAATTATAAATATAAAAAATAAATATTTAGATTTCCATAAAATTCTTTTAAAAATAAAATATACAATAAGATTTCAATTAATCGCGAATATCCTGGGTCTCGATCATCTAGAAATAAAGATAATCTAAAATTAAGGATTTGATCTTTTATTATTAATATCAAATAATATATATATATTATATATATAATTATTTTTTATATTTTTATTTCTCTATAATCAATATTTCTTTCGATCAGTTGTTTGTCATTTTTGAAGTTAATATAATTATTATTAGATAATTATTATAAATGATACATATTAATACATATTTACTTATGAATGAATATTTAAAATATAAAAATAAATTTTTAAAAAAATTTGTATTATAATACATAAAAAATGCATTCGTGGTTATTTCTTCCTGAGCCCTAATTATCCGTAATTAGATTTTTTATTTATTCATACTTTCTTTTATTTATTCATACTTTTTGTCATTTAAACTAATTAATTAAGATCCCAAAGTAAATGATTAGGTTGCCATTGAACATGAAAGTTCGCTATCTTGATTCAAGTTATTAAAAAAAGTTATTAAAATAAACAATATAATATTTTAAAAAATCATTTGTAAAAATAATATTGAAATATTAATAAAAAAAAAAATTTGAAATGTAATAAAAAATTGTATAAATATAAACTTAAATTTTTTTATCTCACATATCTCTCTATTGATTCATTTCGAAATGAAAATGAAAGAATAAAAAAGTGAAATTAATAATAATTGATATTAGAGAATATAAAAATTTCAAACAAAAAAGTGTATTTAATATGATTTGAATATCATAATTTTTACAAAAAAAAACTGTAGTCAATTATAATGAAACTACTATTTATAACTAATTGAAACTAATTCCGGATTAAAACCAAGACAATTAAGTGATTAACACTGTTTCTTCATTAAGAATAATTACTCTCTATTTCATGGCAAGTACAAATAATCATTATTTACTAGTGATAAATTTCCACACATTTGCTACTTCCTATATTATTACAGAATTAAAAAATTAAAACCATACTTCCATTCATTAAATATACTCATGAGACTAATCATCTCTTCATTCAAAAGTTATTTCAATCAATCAAGGTCACTTTAATTTCTGTAATCCACTATAAAAATTGAATAGTATTTATCTATATATAGCAAAGAAGTTTTACAGTTTAAAAATTTTTTTGAATAAAATAAATAATGTTTAATGTTCCGTTAAGAGAAACTACGATAAATAATTTTTGTGTTTAAATTACAATTAGTTAATCTTTTATATGAAATAATTAATTATTTTCATAAATACGATAAATTTTTTAAATATATAATAATAACAAATATATAATTAACAAAGAAATTGATTGAAATAGATTATAATTTAAATATAGATTATATATATATATATATTATATCAGGATTTTCTTTTATTCATAGTCTCTAATAAAATAACACGTTCGACTAAGCAAAATCGATTTTTTGATTCAAATTAAGCTGTGATACTATATAATTATAAAATATAATTCAAATGATATTATTATAGATTAAATAAAAAATTATAAAAAATATAATATCATATTTTAGTTGTTTTTTTATACATATATATTTTTTAAATATATTCTCCTTATATAACAATTTAATGTTTTCTCATTTTCTATAACAAATAAATTGATCAAGAAAAGATATTATTTTTATTAAAAACATAAAAAGAAATGATCAAAGATATTTCTTTTGTTCTATTCGTTTTTTAATCAAAATATACTAAAAAATGATATCATGAATTTTTTTGCAACACATTAAATAATAAACAAAGGAATTGATTCAGGAAAACATTAACTCAAAATTTCAATATAATTATTACTATTGTTATTAATATTAATATTAATATTAATATTAAAAATTATTTCATAGACACATTTCCATTAGACTTTTTTCGTTAATACCAACATATTCTTCTGATTTATATTAATATTTTACTTAATATGATTTAACAAGAACCATGGATAGAAAAATTGATTATATATATCTAATAAATGTGCATTAAAAAAGATTAGTTAATAGTTTTTAAATACTTTTTCAGGATATATGTTCCAGTATGTAAAATAAAATACATCCATACTTATCTTGCTAGATAATTGATCGTTTAAATAAGCAAAATTAGCATAATATCAAAATTATATTTTTATGTAATTATTTAGTGCTATTATAAAAAGTTCACATTAGCTATTATAAAAAAAAATCATATTTTAAAAAAGATTATAATTGCTATAATTTAATATTATTCACATTCTCTATAATAAATAAAGTGATCAAGAAAATATTACATTATTCTCATAGAAAGAGTGTAGAAAGAAAAAACCAAAGATCCCTCTTGTCCTTTCTTATTCTACTTGTTTCATCATTCTACCTATCAAAGTTTATTATTTTTAACGTAATAATATTCGCTTAGAAAAAACATTCGTTTTTCTCTCAGTTTTTACCAAGATTTGTTGCTAATATTTGTGCAATTACATGATTGTATTAAAACACGATTTCTCTCGTTTATCACAAAGAATGAAAATTCTGTATGCAAGGTAGCAAGTTGAATTACAAACGTTAGTATTAAAAAGCAATAATCATCGCCAATATCTCGCGTGTCCATAAATCGATCGAACAATATCCAGCACAAGGACATTGTTAACGTTTCGAAACTAATTCATATTTTTTCTCTCATTTTTTTTTCCTCTCTTTTTTATTTTCTGATTTTTCTTTTTTAATTGATCGCACAATATATTCTCTTGTTACTTACATATTTTTTGATATCTTTGATATTATGTGTAATTTATAAATAATTTTAATAAGAATTTAAAGTAGATGTTACTATTATAAATACCATTATAATTATTATTAAATTATTAAATTCAATAAATCTAAAAAATCAACACTTAAACTACTTTTGAATTAGTTTATCAAGATCTGTGATCAGATCTATATATAAATCTTGATCAATAGATATCCAATATTTTGATGGTTTTAACATACAGTGAAAAGTATAAGTAAATAATATTCGATAAAAAGAATTGTCGATTTAAACTGTTATAATTTCGTAAAAAAAAAATCATACAATATCATGTGAATTTTTTTTTTTTTAAATATATATCTATCTTTCACAGTTTTTTTGACAATTTTCCACAATTTTTTTTCAAATTTTTCACAATTGTTTTTAAAATTTTTTATATTTATTATTTTTTATCATTGAAATATCTTAAGCATTTTTCATATAATAAATAGAAAAGTAACGATATTTTTCTTCCCAAAAATTTAAAAAATTTAATTAGCTAAAAAATTTTTATTAAATTTGTAATAAACTTAAAAATTGATATATTTTTTTTACAATGAAACATGATTTTTTTATTAAGTTATTGCATTTTAAACATAAACGAAAATTTAATATTTTTTTAATTTTCGTTATCTTAACATTCAAAGTTTAATAATTTAACGATAAAAAAATTATGTAACATGTTTTAGATATTGTAAAAAAAATTTTAATTTTTATTGTGAATTCACGAAAAAAATTTTCAATAATTTTATAAATGAAAGAAAAATATTTTTATTTTTTTATTTGCTATATTGAAAAGAACAAATTCAAAATTTATACTGATTGTTATACGATTTTTTTTTTACAAAGTTTTTTTTTATAACAGTTTAAAATATCAACAATTTTTTATCAAGTATATAGATTCAATTATATTCTTCACTAGCTCTTGTTTCTTTTCGATTAGTTTTATATCTCTATTTTTTTATTTTTATATCAAAAATTGATATCTAAAACTTTTACTTTAGAGCATTAATGTATTATTATATGAAACTTCTACAAAGATTTAATGTTTATGTTCTTTCACTATACATGGTACAAAAAGACTCGTAAAAAGTGTGACAAATGGAATATTCTTAAGTATAATATAATTTCCTAACAGATATAATAAATTTCCTCGAACAGATAATCAAATATAAATAAACTCATATTCGACAGTCAATATCTTAACTTTTATGACTTTAATTTTATATATTAAATCCTGTTGTAAATTATTTATATATAATATTAATAACTTTATACATTACAACTTAAATTAGAGATTTCTTTTTTAAAATTTGATTATTTCATGTTGCCTAGATAATTAAATGACTGAGAAATTTTTTTAATTTTCATTAATAAAATCTCATTTATTTTTATTATCATAAATTTATATTATTATAGAACTTTATATGCTAGAGAATTCATTGATTTGGAAATTATAAAATTTCATTAATAACATTAAATTTTTTTTTCGTGCAATATATATCAATGTGCAATGTTGCAATGCAATTCAAGAAACAATAAAAACAATAGAAGATTTAATTAAGAGATTTAGACATAAAATGTTTAAATGAAATTCTCACAATAATTATGATATTTAAACGAAATTCTCACAATGATTAAAGTTAAAATTAATGTAGATAAAATTCTTATAATAGTTTTTTGATAAAATTGTCATATTTTGATTTCTAATTAAAATAATTTTTTACTTTCAACTCCAATCATTAAAATAAAATTATTATATATATTATATCTAATACATATTTTAATAATTGTATATTTATTAAATCTCTATTAATTTTCATTCAAATTTCAAAGATAGAGCTAAAAGTAGGCTTCAATTTATCGAAATTTATCGAAATAAAAGATATTCAATAAATGAAAATTTGTCATACAAAGACATTGCAATATTAATATTTTTCCAAGGAATCAAAGAAAAATAAAATCATAAGCATCATCTTTTGTTTTCAACTATTTTAATCGATTAGTTGTCAATCATTACATAGATAATTATATAGATAATTATACAGATATTTCAAATTATATGGACATTAATGATAAAAATTTATTTGTTTAAACTTTGTAAATTTGACTTGTAATAAATTTTGTAAAAGTTTAATTTTTCTGAATTTGAATTAATATATTTCAAAATGCAGCAAATAATTCAACTTAAGAAGTTTATATTTGATTTATCATGATAATGAAAAGAAAATAAACAAAATTATAATCTTATTAAATTTTTCAAGTTATAAAGATTTAAGTTATTAAAGCTCGACTGTAATAAAGATTATAACTTTGTTCTAAATAATGAGAAAATTAATTTTCGAGTTTAAAATAATATCAAATAAGTAGCCATCTGAAAATATTTTTCTTGTATGAGTTAAATTTAAAAAAATAAAAAATAAATAAATAAATAAAATATAAATTTAAAACATTTTATTATTAAAATATAATTTTTTAATTTAATTTTTTAATTTTATTTCATCTAAAAACTTTATTTCCATACACAAACAAGAAGTTCATTGTTGAAAGAATGCATATTTTATTAAAAAAAATTAAACAAATTATTTTATAAATTTTTTTTTTTAAAAAAGATTCAAACTTTGTTTCTATTTTTTTAAATCTAATAATCATTTCTATCACTTTTTTTTTGAATTTCATTTATTTATACATAACTCATTATGATCTAATATAAAGAATGTACACATTATTATATTTTGTTTTTCTCAAAAATGATTAATTGAAGAAAGTGATGAAAGAAAAAATTGTATCTTTTTAAACAGCATATATTTGTTTTGAAGCATACTTTCACATGATATAAAAAAATTTCTAGCCTCCCATTTAAAAAATTGAAACTAATATTGAAATCTTGAAAAAAAGATTATAAATTACAAAAAAAATTATATGAATCATTTTACATTTAAATCAATATAATTTTTTTTTCTTAATTTTCAAGAAAAACACTGGAAAATAATAACGTGAACATTCTATATATATAAAAATAAATACATTTGTTTGTAAATCAACGAACTCGATATAATTTATTATTCTCTCGAAAAAAATTAATAATATTTATCTTGGTTTCTATCTACGTTTTACTTTTCTCAAGAGTCAATTAACACATACGATCTAACATAAGGTTCATACAAATCGAATCATTTTTCTAGTTTACCAAACTTTATTTAAATATTCATTATCTATTAAAAAATCTTGACAAAAAAAATTAAAAAATTCAAAGTATAATCAACTAGTTACGATTTGTTCACGAATCTCGTCAACTTGGCCTAGTTTTCGGTGAACAAGTCATAAATTTTTCCAGTCTTACTTGAGTCATCGAGTCACGGTCTGTGCACGCCACTTGAGTTTCAATTTTCACGAGTGGAATGCTATCAAAGAGATACTTTGCTATTTCAAAGAAACCTGTATTATAATTACTCGCAATGAATTCTATACTGTATTAATTTTATGTATATATTATATATATATGTGCATTGATACTTTTTTTTTTATATATTATATTAGTATTCTATATGTAGTCTTTTCTATAACAGAAATATTTCAATATATTAATGGTATATTATTTATTTAAATCAGACTTAGAAATATTGATTAGAATTTTATCTGAAATATTTTAAACAAATTTATTTAAAAAATATATTCGATAATATTTATTAATACAGGAATAAAAATTTATCAAAATTTTCTATTCTAATCAGAATAAAAATTTATTAAAATTTAAAGAAAAATTAATGAGAAACATATAAAAGAAGTAAAAAAAAAAAGTTTATAAAAACTTGTCAAAATATAAATAAATTATAATTTTAAAATAATTTATGAAAAATAAATAAATAAAATAATATAATATATATTATTAATATCGAATGAAAATATATTACGATTTTTTAAAGAAGATTTTTCAAAGAAAATATTTTAAATTTTATATATATTCACAATCATGAAAATATTGAAAAGATTATTACTATTATTTACTATTCACATTCGCTTTCTACCTGAAAATACGTTCACTTCTGATATAATATAGATGTTTAGTAACTGTATATTTAAGCAATTGAATTAGAATTTCATCTAGTTATAAAAGATAAAAATTATAATTGATAGCAATTTTTTATTCTTTAGTTTTTTATTCTTCAGAGATCTATTGTGTAATTATTGTAAAAATATAATATATAATAATCAAATTTAATAGCACAGTGAAATAGATAAATCAAATTATATTCTGTATTACAAATTTTTTAAAAACTATCATCGAATTTGATAATATTTATTTAAAATATTTTTATTCTATATTATAGAAGAATGCTCTATATGAAAGACGTCGGAGAAAGGAATTTACGTCATTTATCTTCAATGATGTAAATTCCCTTCTCCATATCTTGCGAATATTTATAGAATATTCTTTATCATAACTATGCAGAAAAGAATAAAATATAAAAATAAAAAAAATATTAAAATGTTAGATTTGATGGCAGTTATCTAAGTAATAAAAAATTAATATGTCATATGCCATACGTTAAAAAGAAATTAGAGTGATACTTTCTTCTTCCAAGAATCATCTTTAAAATCTTTTTTATTTAAAATAATCAAATCGTTTGTATATTAAATGATTATAAATTAAAAAATTATTTTTAAATATAATATAATATAATATATAATATAATATAAATATTAATTATCATTTATATATATACATACAAAAAAATATTTTTTTCTTCGTTTAAAAAAAAAGAAAATCAGAAATTTTATTTTGATCATTATTATTGAAGAATAGTAAAGATATTTCAATTTTTCCAATTAACTTTAAAAAATTTTCAATTTTCATTAGAAGAAGAATTGTCGTATAGTAATATATGTTTTGTTACAAACACAAAAGAATTTGAAAGCATATGTTGCTTGAAAAAAAGTCAGTCATAAATCAAATATAACAAAAGGCAATATGCTGTAAAAATTACACAATGACTTAAGTCTCAAGATCTTTCTATTTACTATAATATTCTCAAGTTTTATTTTAGATTTTACTTTAAATTTTTAATTTAAATTAAATTATACAACATATAATCTCTATTTTATGTATATTTAAATAAATATGTTATATAATAAATAAAATATAATGTAGTATATTGATAATATATATATTGATAATAAAATGAAAAAATGAAAAAAATAAATATCTACTATATCAATACTATATCAACATATATTACTGTGATTACTGTGAATTTATTTATTACTGTAAAAATATTAGTATCTAAATTTATATTATATAATATAATGTTATATAAAAATAATATTATATAATACAATATAATATTGTAACAAAATTCACCTAATGAAAATTTATATGTAATTTATAATTTATATGTAATATAATATACATACAAACTTTTTCCATAGAAATTTTCATTTCTATAATAAAATATTATACATTTCATTTTTAATTAATATTTTCTAAATCATCTTTTGATGAATATTACAAAAATTCTCTAAAATGAATTCATACGAAATGCTACGAATAATTTAAAAAGATAATAAAAATATTAAAAAATTACCTAATATGTACATCATAGTAAAGCAGTTATCGAAGGCAAATCCGACAAAAAAGCGACATAACGCAAACTGCCAAAAGGTATTCGTGAATGCCGTAGCCATTCCTGCGAGAAATCCCATCATATTAGCTCCGATCAAAGCTGGTATCCTGCCATATTGATCGGCGATCCATCCAAAAATTAACCCTCCAAATATGGCGCCAATGAAGAAAATACTTTGAGCCACGGTTGGCAAGGAATCGTATTGGCAAACCCATCCCAGCTACAGCAGAAAACTACGATCGAATGATTTACTTCTGGATAACGAAAAATATCTTAAAAATTTTATATAGAATTGAAAAAAAGAATTCGTTATAATAAAGCGAGCTTCGAGCTTTTAATGAAATATAATTCTTTGATTTTTTTTTTATTAGAAAAAAGAAATGAAATTTAAGATTCTATATATCTTTTTGTGAAAAGCGAAGTTCTTTAAAACTTCTCGAAAGTTTTATTTTTAACAAATAATATAAAAATTCACTGGAAATTGGAACTAATGAAATTCAGAATAAAATGAAAGATATTCGAGAATATTTTCCAAAAAATATCAATTTGTGTAATATCTTTAGCAATAAATAATATTTCATCATAAAAAATTATATTTTGTATAATGTATCTATAAGAATTCTTTTCTTTATTTTATTACATAAATCTTTATCTTCCATAATTTTTTAAAATAAGTTTTTTTTAAAATAATGATCAAAATGGATTTTATATATTGTCACTAATATTTTATTACAGTAGATTCCCATTTATGCGATCTCTATTTTAACCGTTTAATAATTATTGTAACAACAAATTATAATTTTCTAAATTCATTATTATTTTTATATATCATTAACATATAATATTGATATATTATATTTTTTATGTATAAATAAAAAATATTTTATGCATGTGTGACATATATTTTTATTTTATTTACAATTTATAAATATGATATTATTAGATTAATCAACATTTATTTATCTGGCCATTTGTTTATCCAATAATAGTCTATTATTTATAAAATTTTATACAGCTTATGTATCGACAAAAATTTTATTTTTTCAAATAATATATACTTTAACTTATTTGCAAAATAATCGAATTAGCTTTTAAAAATTTTATATAAAAAATCATTTAAAAAAATAATTTTTTATATAAATTTTATTAATATTATATAATTTTTATTTAAATTTTTTATATAAAATTATCAAATTATCAGAAATCATTATTATTCTATTTCACATATAATTAAGAGCTCAATAAAAAACAAACACATATGAATATCAATTTTTTTGATTTTTAAATCATTATTTCATTTGTTCATTCCACATATTTATAATATTATATATATTTTATTGAATAAAAT
>NW_006264045.1:90043-91178 GCF_000469605.1 Apis dorsata
TCTCATGTGAACTTATAATATTCTTAATTAGTAAATTTTGTTTCAGAATACTTTTGATATTTGAAAAGTACAATAATGGCAAAATAATTTTATGAATTTTGAAGATTTATAAAAAAAATATGATATTTATAAAGATATATTTATAAAGATATTTATAAAAAAAATATTTATGTAATATTATTTTTTTATCTTTAATAATCATTTAAATCATAATTTTCACGATACATTTATCTGACTTCTGTTTCTTGATTCTTTAATTTTGCAAATTTTTCATCATTGTTTTCATCATATTGGTTATTTTCAATATTTTTAACTTTTCTTGATCTGATATATCAGGCTTTAATATTTTCGTCTTTAAATAAAACATTTTAATATTTTTTAATCAGTTTTTGTTTTTCGAATTTAATATTTATTACATTTAAATAAAAGAAAAAAATTACAAAAAATAATCAAGCGAACAATTTAAAAAATATTGCCGTATTAAAATTAAATAATTTGTAATCAGTTTTTTAAAATATATTTAAAATATAGTGAATAAAAACCATTATTTTGATGCAAAATTTATTTATTAATTTTTTTCAAAACTAAATAAAAACTAAATAGTATTTTATTTTTTTCATATTTAATATTTTTAATAAAAATTAATTTCTTTTTTATTTCTTAACTTACAAATTTCTTTTACCATTTCCAATTTTATATTTTTCAAAATTTTTTAACAATCTTCTTAAAAGTGACTTGAAATTTATTTTATTTAAAAATATATTTTTTAGTCAAAAAATTAGGATTTTTTCAATAATTTTCAACATTTTTCAAATTTTTAATAAAATTTAAGGGGTGAACGAAATTTTATAAATCTATAAATTTTATTAATGAAAAAAATAAAAACATAATATAAAATATTTCATTAAATATTTTAATATATTTCACATATATATATTAATAATTTATATATTATGGTAATATCTTATCATTACATAATTATTTCATTATTTTTTACTATATTTCTATGCCAGGCAATTTTTCTGACATGAATCATTGAGAAAATCTGGATTTTATTTAAAATTTATATACAAGTTATTAGTTATTATATTAATTAAAAAAAAAATTCTAAATTTTTGATAAAATTATCCAAAAA
>NW_006264045.1:91800-93899 GCF_000469605.1 Apis dorsata
AAATATAATTAATCAATATTATTATTAAATGTCATGAAAACACGAAAAATATAGAAAAAATAAAAAAATATTGAAAATTGTGAATAATTTTAATTTTTTAAATATTATATATTAAAATATAAAAGAAAAAATAATAAGTAAATAATAAAATTAAAGAAAGGAATTAAAATGAAAGGAAAAGAAAATCAAAAAGAGGAAGTTGCAGATTAAATATTTCTTGTCTCACCTCAGTTGCCACAGTTGCATAAGGGACATCGCTATAATTAAATTCCCATCCATGCTGACAAGTTTTCGTCGGCCACAATGGATTCGGCACATAGCTCTCATTTAGCAGAATCAAAGTATAATTTACATCATACATACTACATCTTGAATAACCTTCGCGGTCGAGTGGTATCGCTAGCGAAAGTCTAAAACAGAAGAGAGTGTTTGGTATATAATAATGGTTCGATGTCTTTCAATACTAATGAACATTCTACAGGTGAATAATTAATGTTATATTTATAGTTAATTTAAAAGCATAGCATTTTTAAATTAATAATATTTTATCGGTTTATATATCGATGATTGACTTGTTGCATATTTATTTAGTAAAAAACAAGCTTAAATGGAATTTTATTTGCTATGAAAAAATTTATTTGGATTATATTTGATTATATTTGGATCATTTTTAAATTAATAACATTTCGTAATTTAATTCTCAATACATTATTTCTTAAATAATTATGACAGAGTTATTATATATCTGTAATGAAATATGTTTATCAGTTAATTATTATTTTAAAGTAATTAATTATTATTTTTACAATTTGAATAAAAAATTCATAAAATAATATAATATATCGAAGAATTATATTTTATTTTATATAAGTTTTAGTTTATGTTTCTTAGAAAATTTTCTTTTCCAAAAAGTTCTTGAATTTTAGAAATTCTATAATTCTAAATTCTAAATTGTTCTCAAAATCTTATATCTCATTCTTTAATCTTATCATTGAAATAATGTTTCAAATTTTGTAAATATGCAATTTATGGAATTAATAATTATAAAGTAAATAAATTAATTTGAATGATCGAATATGCAAATGATATTATCGATATGATCAATTGAAAATTGAGACCAGGTAATGTTTTCATGAAGATACTGATATCAATATATAACGTATAAAAATTTAAAAAAAATAACCCATGATTAAATAAGACTAATTTGCTATCATCGCTATATTGTTGAAAACATTTACTAATAATAAACATCATTAAGATAATTCGCTACTGATAATTACAATTGTCTATTTTTATATATTTATAATAAAATAGAAAACATAGATATCAACATAGATGATGACATTTAAATGAAATTCACTCTATTCATTTGTATAATATCATTAAATAATATGTACATTGTATACTAAAAACGATATTTTGAAATCTTACTGGATTTTTATTATCTTATAATAGAATATTTATAATAAAATTTTTATGAAATATTTATCACAAAATAAAACGAAAAAGCAATTAAAAATTTAATTAACATATAATTATATAATAAATGAACATCTATAATTGTAATGAACAATGAAATTTCATAAATTTTTATTACATAAGGAATTAATAATTACAGCGAACAATGAAACTTCCTTTAAGGATATTACATAATCTATTATATCTATATTATCATCCTCATTTATAAGAATTAACAATTTAAATTATAAATATCAATGATTACTTTGTTAGAAAAAGAATATTAACGGTTATTGTATCATTGTATCATATCACACAGCAAAGATTCACACGCATCATAATTACTCAAGATTGGAATCTGAAATTTCGCTATGTTCTTCAACATCATAAAATTTGCGGCATTAATTCTAGTAATTTTGTTATTATATATGAGAATGTAATATCATTATAATAAATAATTTTCAATATTCATTTATGAACATAAAATTAAATAATATTTCAATGTTTCATCATTTCTTCTTTATGATTTATGTATAATTTATAATATAGTATATATATATATTATAATTATATAATATATATATATATATAATATATAATTAATAATTATAATATATAATATATATATAATATATTATATA
>NW_006264045.1:94179-98959 GCF_000469605.1 Apis dorsata
AATATATTTTTTGATATTTGTAAAAGAAAAAACAAAACAAAACAATATCCTATTGATATTATTATTAATTTGAAAATAAATCACTACTTCTTGAAACTTATTATTGTTACATTATTTTTATTCTTTTCTTTCATTCATATTAAAAACAAATATAATAATATAAAAATATAAAAAGAATACTAAAAGATTTATAATGAAATCTTATGTTAATTTTTATATTTTCTTTAATGAATTATATTTCTTAAATGAATAAAAAATTTTGTATTGAATCAGTAATGTTGTCAAAAAAAAAGATATTAAAAAAAAGTCTTGATTTATCGAATAAAACAAAAACTTTATATATAATACTAATAATACTTTATAATATTAAATGCTTTAATAGATATAATTATTTCAGGAAAACTATTATCTATACTAAAATTATTAAATATATAATATATGAAAGAATTTAAACGTATAATTATTATATACCATATTATTATAAAATTTTTTTCTAAGAATTTTTAATTCCCGATTAATTGCATCAATTTATAAAATTTCAATTTAATATAAATGAAACATTCGATAATACTATTATTGAAAAAAGTATCATTTATATCTAATCAAACTTCATAAATCGTAATTAATCGTATTTAAAAAAAGTGAACAAAAAATATTGTTTTTGCGAAAATATAAATATTTATGCTAAATTTTTCATGCTATATTCACTGAAAAAGCTTTGAGAATTGAGATAATAAGCGGAATAAGTGATGCATATTATCGTTCTTGTCGCTTAAAGTAGATTTGGATTGTCACTGATCAGCCAAAGAGGATTAGTCACAATCGTATTTAAAAATACGATTTTTTTCCATAATTAAATTTTTAATATCACATTGATTAAATTAAATAATAATTGTTTTAGACATATTACATTTTATATTGCAACATAATTTCTTGCAACATGATTTTCAATTATTATTAAATTATATTAATTGTAATAATTTGATAATTACAATATAGTAAAAATTCATTTTTTTCGATCGTTTTTAAATTTTTTAATAATTTTAAAAAATTTTCAACTAAATATTGTAAAAATATTAAGTAAAGAATAATTATCTAACAAAAACCTTGAAAAAAGTAATTAAATATCGTAAAATATCTATAAATATTATTTATAATAACAAATGAAAAAAAATATAATTTCATTTATATTTTGTTCTTTTTGCAACTTAAAACTTTAAATTATTTTAGATTGATTAAAACTTTAAAAACTTTAAATTATAAGGAGATAATTATCGAAATTAAGATTTTTGATATTAATTATTTCAGAGTTCAATTTTACTATAAAAAAATTTTTCTTTCAATTAAATAAATCATGATTATATATATAATATATATATTTGTACCATACTAATTAATATTATTAGAAAGTTTCTAGAATTTTACGAAGAATTTGTTCTATTCCCTTTAAAAAGTAATTTTTTCCAATTAATTATTCCACTCGATAGAAACTAACGAATGTTTCTTTGGCAAAGAAAAAGTACAAATTGCTTTTACATTAATAATTGCATTATATTTGTTACTGCATTAAACAATGTCTGTTTTAAATAAGATTAACAAAGTTGTTAGTATATACCTAATTTCCATTAAAATTTTAATTGCATCGAAGTATATTATATCGAAGTATATTTTAACGTCATACATTTTTGCATAATTATATACACAGAGTAAATGCCTTTTACATAAAACTATGTTTGTCGTTTTTCATCGCAATCAACGATATCTAATTATGTTTTTTTCGTTTTTCATCACAATCAACGATATCAAACCAAATGTGACGTGCTCAACGCCATTTTTTTATGTTCACGCTCTCATTGTTTGCGTGAAGGTTCAAGTATATTTACGCCTCGAACACGATAATACCCGAGGAATTTTATCCAGAGAACATTGTGCGAATATATTGCAACACATTCTTCGACTCTTGAAACATCTTAACAACGGATTATGGTGCAATCGAAACATCTATAGTAGGCGTGGATTAATAAGATTAATTTACAAATTGCTATATATAATATTATTTTTATGGATTATTGTTTGCCAAATGCAATTTCTATGCAAATGATCATATATCTAATTTATTGTTAAGATTTTGTTTATTGTTAAAGATTAAAATAATTTTAAAATTATAATAATGTGATACTGAAAATGGAAAATTATTTTTACGAAGATTTTGTTATTTTCATTGAAATTGCTAAATGCAATTTTTATAATGAATTTATTTTTTATAAATTTTTATATTTATGTAAAATAAATATCTATAAAAAATATAATAATTATAACAATATAGTATTAAAAAATGGAAGATCATTTCTATATATTTGTTTAAAATATTAAATATCCAGAAATGTTCATGTTGATATTTTTTTAATTTTTTAATTAGAATTTTTTAATTAAAAACTTTTTTAGATGTTATCTAATAGATTATAGTAAAAATAAAATATGAAATTCTATGATATCAAAATTTTAAATATATGTATTTTAATTTATATAAATATAATATTATTTAAACTATTTCATATTTAATTAAAATAATATCCATATATATATTTAGAATTATAATATAATATCATGAAAATAGAGAATGCTATTTTTACAAATTTTTTCAAAAACTATATTAAAATTAAAATACATAAAATATTTTCTCAAATAAAAACTTTATATAGTTTATATAAAACATTATATATTTAATTAAAATAATATTTAACTCTTATCTCTAAGTATATATAACATTTTCATAATTATAGAAACATCACCAAAATATCAATCATTAATAAATATTGTTATAAATTGTTTACAAATTCTATATAATTTTTCATTTTTAAGAAAAATTTTTAAGAATAATTTTTTCTACTTACTACTATTAAGAAAAACTTTCTTAATAAATCAAAACATCTTTGAATTAAATCAAACGTTAAGAAATTGAAATAATATCTATCCAAAAACCACTCCTATTTTAATCACCATATTCTATATTCATTATCCATTTCATAGAATGTTAAATATTCAATATTTAATATCTCTATACTGTTATGAATTGTTTATTAAATCTTGAATAATTTTCCATTTTAATATTTATTTTACCATGAATTTTTAGTAACAACTTTTACGTAGATCGAAAGATCTTTAGCTCGATGAGGCATTAACGAGAAAGTTGCAATAGAATATCAATAAAGTTTCTAAAGTTTTCTAATAAATTAAAATAATTAAAACAAAAATTAAAACAGCAATCAGAAACCAATTAATTTCACTATTTATCAATTCATAATTGGAATAAAGCAATAATTCCTATTATGCAAGTATTTCAGAAAAAAAACAGATGTAAGTCTTATAATGTGCATACGTTTATTTGTAGAAACACGTTTTATGAAGATTTTTACGATCTGTTACCGGCTGTTCTAGCATTATTCGAATAACATCGAAAGTTGTTAACCTACCGCAATAATTGTAAGCAAACGAAAGTTCAATGTTATAGTTTGAAAAAACATTTTGTCACACCGCATTGCTAAAAGAAACATTGATACTTTTGTTTAAGTTTTTGTGATATTTTATCTCGATGATTATATATTCATACTTGCCGGACATAGTATAAATGTTTTTAACAGAATTAATGCCATTGAAATCAACAATTGGAACACATTGTGAACACCATTGTAAATAAAAGAATTTTTTGGTTGAATATTTTTTTTAAATAATTTATTATATAAAATTAATTTTAAAAATTTTTATATAATCATTGAAAATTAAAGATTTATGTTATGAAAATTGAATTAAAAAATTAATAAATTATATATATATATATTATATATATATATTTAATATTATAAGTTATATTTAGTATTAATCATTACTTTTTATAAATAAGTAATTTTTAGTTTTTAGAAATTAACAAGATTATTTTATATATAACAAGATTATTTTATATATAACAAGATTATTTTATATATTTTATAGTAATATGTAAGTATTAAAAATATTAATTTAAGAAAATTAACTTTCATCTAATAACCGTGTTTTGAGATCAAAAAAAAAAATAAAAACGATGTTAAATCATTAAAATATTATTTTTGAATGTGCCTTGATCAATAACTAAATAATATGTGCAAAAGCCACATTTATTCAGATTGTCATATGTGTCTGAAATCTATCTTGAATCACAAAACAGATATTAAATGTTAATAATCATTAGTCACTAGAATTTTTTATTATCAATACGATCAAAATTAATACAATCATAAATACTTATAAACGCAATCCGATCAGAATTTTCATCAGACTGAACTACATTGAATCAACAACGATTTCTATTTTTGATTCTTATCATTTTATTATATTTATTTTTCATTTAGTACTTTTTTTATCAAATATATATAATAAGTAATAAATAAAAAGATAAAATATAATATAAAAGATAAAATATAATATAAAGATAATACAAAAAAATTGATTTCAATATTCTATAATATAAAGATACATTTAAATATCTCAAGTAAAAAAAATTGTTTATATCAAGAAAAATTAGATTTAAAGAAAAAAAAAAGAAAAAATTTGAATAATGAATTTTAATGAATTTTGTATATTAGATATATGAATATTTTAATCTTTAGAGAAAGAAACTATAATTTCTGTGATTCAGGTTTTCATAATTTTCCAAAAAAATTTTTTAAATTTCTTACAGTGCATATAATAGTGCATATAATATATAACATACATTAAAGTGCATATATATATATATATATATATA
>NW_006264045.1:99052-106782 GCF_000469605.1 Apis dorsata
ATCAATATTTTTCATGTTGCGAAGAATTTAAACAATAAAATATTCTATCTTTTAATTATAATAAAATTTTAATTATAATAATGCTAATAATATAATTTTCATTGATTAGGATTCCATTATATAAATTCTATTATATAATAGNGTATTTTTATTTGATGTAATCATATATCTAAAACAATATTAGAATTACAGAAATAAAAATGAAAAATTTACTGAACAAATCAATTGAATAAAATTCAAATGATTTATTGAAAAAATTTTACTATATAAATTCCAATTTAATTTCTAACTGGATTGCAATCTAATAATAAAAAAATCATTTTCATTATTATTTTTAAATAAAATTATTTTTATGGAAAATTTTATTAAATTTTATTAAATTTTCAATATAATTATTTTAATATTATACTTATTTTTTATTTTAAATATTTTTTATATTATGCTTATACTATAATATTCTATATATGCTTATACTGTAATATTAACTATAATATAGACTATAATATAATATAGATTTTTTCATAAATATCAGAATTTGACAAATGAATTAATTATTATAAAATGATTAAGAAATATAACATAAAAGATTTTGTTTAATTTATCTCTTGATTCATTAAATAATAATAAATAATAATAAAATAAAATAATAATAATAATAATAATAATAATAAAATCTTACTATTAATATTAAGAAAAATCTTTTTAATCTCATGTGTGTTTATAAATACTAAAATGTTTCAATAAATAAATCAAAATCTTTTGTACATATTTTATGAGATTGTTTATTTATTCAGTGAAAATATTATTAGAACAGACACAACAGAATGAAAGATTTATCTTTCTTCTTAATCATATTATCAATCCTAATTTTTATCTCTCATGATAAAAAATCATCGAAATCATTGAATAAATAATTATAACTTCAAATAAAGATTATGATTTAAATAATTCTATTATTAAATAAATTCTTTGTAAAGTTTCTTTTTTTTAAAAAGTTTTTTTCTTTCTAATGAATTTTCTAATGAATTTTAGAAAAATTTTTTTATCATATTCTTGTGTTAAAAATCACATTTCTTACTTTAAACAATTCTATTTATTTTAAATCTTATCAATAAATATAAAAAATTGAATAAAATCTACTACTTCGATTTCAGATTTTACATTCAAATTACATTACAATTTTACATTCAAAATTAATTTCATTATCAATGAAAATATTTCTCTTTTTAAAATATTTAAACTTCTATCTTATTATATAAAATATTTTCAATGTATTTTACTTATCTACCTTTCATTGGATGTGAGATTCTTTAGTTCCGGTACCCAGCACCAATATTTTTCTGGTATTAACGTAATGAAGATTTGTGAAAAATAAACCCATGCCACAAATGAAGTAAAAGGAATCATCAATATAAATAAGATCTTCTGATAAAGTCCAAATTCTCCGACATAGGGTAACAACTCGTCAAAATCTAAATCCTTCGTTTCTTCTTTGATCTCATTTGCTTCCGGTATTTGGATATCCATCGAGTTCTGACAATTCAAATTATTATTCCGACTATTGTTCAAATGTATAGACGTTTCAAACTTTTCTTGAGGAGGCATCTTTTCAAAAATAAATTCTTCAAAAAAATAATTAATTATTGTTACAAGAATTCGATCATCTTCCTCTTATCAAACTTACAGATTAACCCGTTGTCTCATGGTTTACATAAAAAAATCGTAAATTGATTTCTATGTTCCCAAATGCATCGTATTGCTTTTATATTCACATCAAAATTCCTCTTTAAATTTATTTAAAAGCCTGTTTGAACTGCGATTCTCACAGACACAAATCGATCACATGGATCACTATTATTTATCGTTGATATCGCATGAATCCATAATAATATTTCAGGAATAAAAATAAGATTAGATTAATCTTAAAGAATCAATAATGTGGAAAAAAAGAAAAAAATGGACAAATCCTGACCGAAGAGTTAAGAACTGAAACGATCAGTCCTGTAACTGGCTATATAACCACCGATCGAGAGGTACTCCCTCTCTTTTCCATGTACAAGTTGAATTCAATGCTCTGCAAGTGGTATTAAAGAGAATGCGGATCGCGTCAATCATATACCGCGTCATTAGTAGCCAACTATTTCTTTTGCATTTTCCCCGATTGCAAATTAAGGCAAGACAATTATTTTTTCTCGTTTCAACGTGTTCATTTATTTAATTAGTCACATAAATATATGTCCAATATATTACAATATAATTATAATATATTACAATTTTATATCAGTAATTTTTTAGAAAATTATATAAAAGAAAAAAATAATTCGAAATTTATTTTCGACAAATATATTTAATATTTTATTGTAGAATAATTATATAATGATTATAAAATAAAAAAGAATGTAAAAATAGATAATAATTAAAATCTAAATTAATATATTAAATGAAAATTTTAAAAATATGTTGGTATTTTTTATAAAATTTTATGAATTAATCATTTAATTATAATTATTATTTTAAAAAATTTATACCATTATATCAATTTAGATTATGAATAAGTCTACTATTTTTTTTTTTTTTAATTATCAAATAATATAAAAATCACAAACTGAAAACAGAAATCTACTTGCTATGTTTTTTTGTATAATTTTTGAATATATATATTTAAATATGAAAAAATTTAAGAAATCAAAGAATAAAAACTTTATTCAATTATTTAATCTCATATAGAATATAATGATGAAAAAACAATCAACTTATTATGATAAATCGTTATAAATTTATATTTATTATTATAAATTTATTATTAAAAATATCTCAAATAAAAAAAGATTACAATTTCTGTATCTTTAAAATCGTTTTTTTGTTGCATAATTTTCACATTATCTTTTGTTAATAGTTTATTTTCAGCAAAAGTAAACAATTGATTGACTTATTTAATTCATATGATTATGCTGAAAATTTTTTCCAAGTATCTTGCGCGTTAGCAATAATTTCTTTTTTTTTTCGCATTACATTTTATCATCTTTGTTTTCTATTTATAAATTATAAAAATGAAAATAGGTTGTATGAATATAATATCAATATACTTTTATCATTTTTATCTATAATCAACATTATCTATTGGAAACTGGAAAATTGGTGAAGATTTATTTGATAACCTAAAAGATAAAGGAAATTTCTCGAAAAACAATAGTGAATAAAAAATTTCTAATAAAAATACGTGTAAAATAGTAAAGATATTACACACTTATTTAAAATATAAATATTATAGTCTTTTGTCAATATATTTTAATATATTTTAATATATATTTTATATTTAAATATATTCGTCAATATATTTTGTCAATATATTTGTCAATATATTCGACTGAAACTTATTCATACATATAAAAAAATATATTTTGATATGATTCATTTTTATATTATATGCATACAAAAATAAATATTAGTAAACAACAAATTATCTGGAAGTAAATATATTTTAGATTAAAGATTAACAGACATTTACAATACTTTTCGATTACAGAATCATAAATATACAAGCATAATAAAAGCTATTACCATTATGACAGCATCCGATTTTAAAGATAAATTTTTATTTATTTTTTTTTTTTTGCCGCCATAGTGATAACATTCAAATGCAAAAGGATAATAATTATTATTACTGCGCACTAGACATAATAAGAATAATTTATTGATTATACAAGTTGTTAATTTAATCAATTAAAATTGAATTATTTTTTTTTAATAAATATTAAAAAAATTATGCAGAAATAAAATCGTCTAAAATAAGAAGTTTTTGTATCTAAGATCATTTTTTACAAAACTTTATCAATAATTTATTTTAAATGGAAATAGATTAGAACAATATATTGTTATGAAAAATAAATAATTTTTAATAATGAATTATTATAGTTTAGTTTTATTAAAAAATTCTTTTAATATAAAAACTTATGAAAAGTATACATAGCCTCAAGAAATCATTCAAATATGAAATCTTTAATTCTTTTCACAAATCATTAGAATATATTTAATGTATAAAATTTATATCAATATAGCACCCATTAGAAAATTACTATAACACAGGAATATATTTTTTTATAATTATTCATTATATTGACTGTTATCAATAATTAAAATTTCTTTTTTTCTTTATGTGTATATGACACATATTAAAAAAGTAGAATAAAAAACACGAAGACTTATATCACTTCATATGTTTCATATAATCTAACAATTTGTTATTATCCGAAATATTACATACAAGATAAATTATCAGACAAAATACATGTTTTATTAATATAATAACGCATAATAAACAAACCTAACATTTTTATGTACACTATTAATATCCATGATTCATGGATGCAAAGATAATAAATCAAGACAAACCTCTCCTACAATTTCAGGAACTTAGTTCTATTCCATTATCAATATTTTGATTATTCACAGTAAAATTTTTTACATCAACATTCATAGCAGTGTCAGAAAAAGGTTTACTCATGAATAGGATCTTTTAAAATATTTAGATGCGAATATTATCTGATTATACTTAAAAACAAAAACAAATTATTAAAATCGACCTTAAACTACGCAGTGCTTTCAAGCTCCTTGTGTAGAAAAGTTTCGATATCCACTCGACATATAGGACAGCGTTTATTAGTACATAACCACTGATCGACACAGTCTATATGAAATAAATGCATGCATGGAAGCCTCCTATGTAAAAACATTAAAAGAATTATATATAAGAATTATATATAAAATAAAAAAATAGTTACTAAAGAAAATTATTATATATATAAAAAATAATTATACCTGACACTTTCACAGTCTTCAAATTCAGATAAACATATAGTACATTTTTCAATAGAATCTTCATTTTCAATTTTTTTCTCCTATTAAATAATAAAATATTAAAACTAAGTAAAAATAACAATACACATATTGTAACGAATTTATACAAAAATATAATACATTACCCGTTTATATTTATAACGGAATGTGTGATTTTCAATTGATTCTTGTGTTGCTCCACAATTAATATGAGCCATATGCCGTAAATTAACAAGACGCATATAATTTTCAAGTTGCGCCGACATTGGACGTGCTGGATGTAGCAAACCAAAAGATGAAAATGGCATTGTATCATGAGCATCAGATCCTTGCTGTGTGAAATATATATATATATACATATATATACATATATATATATTATATATATATATATATATATATGTATATATATGTATACAAATACAGAAAATTATTCATTATTATCAGTATTATATATAAAAACATACCAAATGAAGATGTTGCAACCAATTAATATGAATATGGTGTCTATGTTGTGGACCAGGTGGCCTTCGATGAGGACCATAATGATGATACATATGAGGTACATAAGGATGAACTGGCATTGAAGGCAGCATAACTGGTGGTGTTGGTTCCATTTCTACACCATTCAAAGAATTTTCCTAAACATATAAAATAATGTAAATCAATGCTATAAAAATTAAATTCTTGAAAAAACAATAAAAAATAAAAAAAATTATAAATTCATTATAATATTTATTATAATATAATTTCTTTGATTGAAATTACCATCACAGATTGTGCTGGACATGATGGGCTAACATTTGGTGGTCTCCTAGCTTCTGGATGACTATAAACAGTAGGTTGTTGTGGTGGTGGTAAAATTGGAGGAGGAAAATAATTTTCTGCAAATGTCATATTTTCCGAACCATTGCAACGATTATTTGCAGGATTAGGATTTCCATTATTACACGTATGTTGATTTGCTTGATGAACATGTGGATTGCATGATGTAGTACTACTAAATATAAAAATTATATATAATATAAAATTTCAAGTATTTATCCTGATACTAACCTATGATGTGTCGAGAATCTTGGATGAAGACTCCGCCTATGTACTTCTTGTACACGTTGTTGCATCCTCCATAATCTCTCTTGCACAGGATGCATACGTGGTCTTAACATTCCTGTAGAAGCATCTGTAAAAAAAAATAGAAATCAGAATAACATCATTACAGAATATTATTAATTTTTTTAAATTTTTAATACAATATTTTTATTTTATAAATATTCTTACCTGGTAATTGACTGTATCTTACAGGTATAACAGGAATTGGAATTCTATAATTATGATGCATACATCGGCCATGATACACATAGTCTGGTGGACTATGCATGCAATAAGTATTGTTCCCACTATAAAACAATTATTAAAAATCTATAATTAAACATATTATATATTAAATAATTTGTCATACCTATGTACATAATCCGTTGTTCCTGGACTTACAACCGAAGTTGTTGGGGTTGGTGGAGCATGTTCTTCATCTGATTCTACAGTCAAATCAACTACAGTTACTGGACGATTATTTTCTTCATTATTTTGCACAGAATTCTGCTGTTGAAATATATTAAAATATTTTGTATTTTAAGCTCTTTAATATATAAACTCATTGTGAAATAATTTAATAAAACTATTTCACCTTATTATTATTATGATTTACTGAAACAAGAACTTCAACCGAACCATCTTCATCATCACTACTAGTAGCATCATCACTACTTGAGGACCAATCTAATTGTAAATCAGGCGCTGATGGTGTATCATCATTTCCTATTCAATATAGATAAAATTAAAGTACAAAATTAAAATACATATTTAATTATTCTTAATTATTATTAATAAAAAAATCATACTTGTTGAATGTGTAGAATGTTGTTGAGAATTAATTGTATTTGGCAAAACTGAATGATACAAAGTATTAACTTCATTGGCACTGTCATTCTCCATATTCTGCATGACTCTGTTTAAAAAAATTTTATTATTAATTATATAATTAATTATATTATTAATTATATAATTAAATAAAAATAAAAATTGTATAAATTTAAAATTTTTAATTTTAAATTCTATACTTGTTAGAAGTTTCATCTGACAATCTAGATGGTCCAGCTACATCCAAATTATCAGATGATTGATAATCCAATGATCGTTCTTCACTTCTTTTACTTTTATGTTTTACTGGAGGATCACGTTCGTGTAAAATTCCTGTTGTTTCAGGCCCGTGTAAATATGTCCCAAATACAAAATTATTGTTTGAAGCAGAATGATGAGAAGGATTTACATAAGGATTAATAGGTACCACATCTAAATCTTCTACATCACTTTCTGCAAATAAGTGATCATATTCCATGTCATTGGCTAAAATAAAGAAAATTATTAAAATTATTGAAAAAATTTTTTATATAAATTTTCTTTTTATTAAAAATAAATTTTAATAAATTTTGTTAAAAAAAATTATATGTTATATTTAAAAAAATATGAAAAAAATTAATACATATATTATGTTTTATATTATATTTTACCTGAATTAAATCTTGGTTGTGGAGAAGGATCAACTGTAGATGAAAATGCTGTATCAAATATATCTGCTAAAGAAGTGGAATTTGCTTCCATAGACTGAGTTATGGATTCTGGATGATATAAATTATTTTGTTCATTTGCTTTAGTTTTGCACCAAACATTTTCAGAACTTGTGCTTTCTTCCATCCTATTTGATGAATTTGATTATTTATATTCAAATAAAGATTTATTATATTTATTATATTTATATAAATAAAAAAATGTAATTATAAAATTACATTTATTTATTTATTATTATTATTATACAAATATTATAAAATGTATTCTTT
>NW_006264045.1:107255-125840 GCF_000469605.1 Apis dorsata
TTCAATAAAATAATGTAAATATATAAATATATATATATATAATAAAAATATGTTTATATGAATAATATAATTAAATTTTATTATTTTATATTATGAATAATATAATTAAATTTTTATATTTAAAAAATAATTTTTTAAATTATGTTCGAAATTATATTTGAACTTTCCATATTTAAATAAAATTGTATTATTCGTTTCATGAAAATAATTGAAATAATATCTTAATGAAGAATGTAATATAAATTATAAAAGAGAGTGTACCTTGCAATTCCTTCGATGGTTTTGTAAAACGATAAGGCTCTCTTTACCACATCATTTTTATCAAGATATTTATTTTTTATATATCACTGTCATTTATGTCGTTGTATCTATGCACGTCAATATTAACTTTGTAATTAGATCACTTCGAATTTTAATAAACTATTTGATCCATATGAAAATTTGTGTATAATTAAATTCTTATGTCAGTAATAACAATAAAATCGAAAAAGGATTTATATAGACTTTCTTTCGGTAATCTACATTTGGCAACTATGATACCATCAATCGTAACTTTCATTAACTACGTTCGATTTTTGGTGACCTCTGTTGATTATGCAGCATGCTACCTTTCCTTATAAAATTGTTATCACATTCTTTACCAATTATTGTAATATAAATTTAAAATTTATATAAATAATATTAATTTTTTAAATGAATGTAATATTTATTATATAATATATTCGTTTTCCTATCGCACCATTTTAATTTTCATACTATATACTTTTATTCAATATGTATGGATATATTAAGTGATTCTAGTGTATTTTAAAGATATAAATAGGGATAAAGTTAACTTTCCTATATTTTTACTAATAAACGCGGAACTTGAGAAACTAGAGAAATTTTATGTAAATATTTCTAAAACTAAATTCTTAATTTAAAATTTTAATTTTAAAATTATAAATTTAATATTCTATAATACTAATAATAATTTTCATATTATAAAAATTGTTTCGATATATTTATAAACTTACAAAATTATTATTTATAATAATATTTTTGCATTGAAAAGAAATTATTCTGCATGATGAACCAATCATTTCAATGAACTATTCCTGTACTTGACAAGTAACAAATCTGGAGTATTAGATACATTCGAGATATACTTCATATATTTTCTTTCGAACTTGACCTCGCTAGTTCACCTAAGATAGTTCTCTTAATGGTGATTCTCTAATAATTCAATTTCGTTTATTGACCTCCTAAAGGAAACATCAATTAAAAAATGGCTGTAGCTGTTAGAACATTATCAAAATTTACAGGTAAGATAAGAATAATTATCTGTTATTTTTAATGATAATAGACCTTTATATATTTCGAAATAATTGAAACATGTTTGTAAAATATAAAAATTCACAGTTTTTTGTGTCATTATTCTATTATTTTTGATATTAATATTTGATAATTTTTTTTTATGTTAAAATTTTCATTATATAAGAATGTATATAGTCATTCATAATTTAATTTTTTTGACACTACATATATATTTTTAATTTATTCCTTAATTTAATTTCTACATTATTTTTTTTTAAGTATTAATAAAGTATTACATAATTCTATATTAAATTTTTATCTGATTCATGTATATGTAATATAATAATATAATATATTCTTTTTTCTAAAATTATATTTTATATAAACAATATTATTTTCTGATATCTATTGATTGTGATATTATATATAACTATCAAACATAATTTGCATATTATGTTAATTAATGTTATTATAATATGTCACTTTAAATGTCATATTAATCATTGAAGTCATTGGAAGATATTTAGTTAATGAACCTTGACCTAAAAGTTAAGACATTTGATATTGTCTCTATAAATAATATTCAATTAAAACAATGCTTAACTTTCTATCTCTATCCCATAAAATAACATATGTTTTCTTATATTTATATTAGAGAATATTATTAAAGAATATATATTTTATTATAAAACAAAAATTATTAATTATATTTTTCTTTAATCTTTTTTTAAGAAATTTTTTAGGAAAATATTTTTTTTAAATAAATCATTTTTTTTATTTTTTCAGTTAGAAAATGTGGTAATTTATTACGTACTCAAATAAGATTTAACTATGTAGATACTAGAAAAAACTTGAAAATTGATTCCAATACCAAAGTTATATGTCAAGGTTTCACTGGTAAACAGGGGACATTTCATTGTCAACAAGCCATTGAATATGGTACTAAAATAGTAGGTGGTGTTAATCCCAAAAAAGCTGGTACACAACATCTTGGAAAACCAGTTTATAAAAATGTAAAAGAGGTGAGCAAATAATTATTTAATTTTATATTTTATATTTAAAATTAAAAAATTATCAAATGTATTTTTATTTTAGGCAAAAGAAGCCACGGGTGCTACTGCATCTGTCATTTATGTTCCTCCTCCAAGTGCAGCTGCAGCTATTATGGAGGCAATAGATGCTGAAATGCCATTAATTGTATGTATTACTGAAGGTATTCCACAACATGATATGGTCAAAGTTAAAAGACGACTTTTGGAGCAAAATAAATCTCGTTTAGTTGGTCCAAATTGCCCAGGAATAATAGCTCCAGAACAGGTATTTAATATTTATTAATATTTAAAAAATTATAAAAAAACAAATTTTAGAATCAAGGCATATTATGTATATTCTTATATATTTTATAACAAATTATATCTCAGTGCAAAATAGGTATTATGCCAGGGCATATACATCAAAAAGGAAAAATTGGTATTGTATCAAGATCAGGAACATTAACATATGAAGCTGTGAATCAAACAACACTTGTAAGTAAATTTTTTTTCTTAGAATTTTATATTTTCCTCTTAAATAAAATTAAAAATTATATTTTTGAAAAAAATTTTTATAATAAAAAATTATAAAAAAATTTTATTTTAAGGCTGGTCTTGGACAAACACTTTGTATTGGAATTGGTGGTGATCCATTTCATGGAACAAATTTTATTGATTGCTTGGATGTATTCCTCAGGGATCCAGAATGTGATGGTATTATAATGATTGGTGAAATTGGTGGTAGTGCAGAGGAATCAGCAGCGGAATATCTCATTGAAAATAATACTGTTGGTTGTTCTTCTAAATCGGTACCCAACATCCTGTCCTAATTCATATTTTTTCCAGAAATTCCAATGTTCCTTATATTCCACAAGACATTCTCTATCCTTATAAGTATAATTAATTTGAATATTATTATTTATAAATATAATATATATCTATTGTAATTGTAGGGAAATAAAACAAAACCAGTAGTATCATTTATTGCCGGTATCACTGCTCCACCTGGCCGAAGAATGGGACATGCTGGAGCAATTATTTCAGGAGGAAAAGGAGGTGCACAAGACAAGATTAATGCACTTGAAAAAGTATTAATATACTATCTATCATAATTAAATTTTATCTATATATGTGTTATAATAAATATAAATGTTGTTTTATTTTATTTAGGCTGGTGTAATAGTTTCAAGGAGTCCTGCACAAATGGGAAATGAACTCTTGAAAGAAATGACACGCCTTGGTTTGATCTGTAATTAAGAACATATGCCATCTATAAATACACATTTGTAGTTTGCCTCATATGGATGTATCTTCGTACAATAAATTGAAAGTATAAACTATGCTAGGATCGTCTAAAAAACAAAACAATATAATGCATTAAAAATGTGCAACTTTATTAAATTGATAATGCAGTGATTATATTCATTGATGTGCAAACTAACTTATTTACTTTATTCCTAAAAAAAATCATGCAAAAAAATATGAACATTTATTGAAAAATTAAATTTATTTTACTACTGTACAGTATTTAGAAAATATTTTTAATGCTATAGCTTTTATTTTAACAATTAGCAACCATCCAAAGATCATATAAAAGATACCTAACAATAACTGCCACTATTCTTCGTTACCATTTTTCTTAACCAGAAATTATAAATTTTTCTATGCTATTACACTATAATTTTAAGAAACAGTTATTTAAGCAATTCTTACTATATTGTTGTAAATTATATTAAAAGTATATCTGTTATAACTATAAAACTGTTATATATCTATATTGTAAAACATTAAAATCTTAAATATATTGAATGAAATCAATTAGTTTTTTAATAATTTTTTAAATTTTATTTATTATAAATAAAAGATAACAAATATTTTTTTAGAATGAAAATCCCATTATTTTATCTATAAGTTTAGCAATATGTTTACTTTTATAATTAACAAATGGTTTTAATTCAGCAAAATTCATAGTTTGTATAGTATCTAATAAAGTTTCACAAGTACAATAATATAAATGCTTATTCTTGTGGAGTTCTTCAGCTAACTCTAATTGATGATTGTCCATCAAACTTTGATTTGCAACTACAATTAAATTTTTTTTACTTTCTGAAGCATCTAAGATACTTCCTGCTCCTGCATGACTTATAATTAAATCAGTATTTTCTATATATTTAGTTATATTTGCATTTAAATTGAAATATTCAATATTAATAAAACCACAACGGGGAATACAGTTTGGTATAAATAATGTTTTACCAATTTGTAAAATAATTTCATTATATCCCTTTGATGATAAGATCTAAAATAATAAATTTTATAATTTATTATTAATTTAATATCTTAATATATTAATTTTATAATATATATTTAAAACATCTCTTTAAAATAATGTTTAAATATTTTTAAAGAAATAATAATAATAAGATTTTTTAAAAACTTGTATTTTTTTACCTCTAAAACTTCTGAACTAAGAACTGTCTTAATTAATTCATCAAATTTCGTAGTGCCAACAGTAACAAATATTTTTTTCTTTATTAATGTCATTTTAAATATTTAGAAATAATAAAACTTAACACATTAATTAAAATAAATTATTAAACATATTATTGACATATTATTTTATATTATTGTTTATAAAACATAAACAACATATTGAAATTTAGCAAAAATATTTTGTCAAAGTTTATTCGATCTATATAAAGTTATCAAATATAAAATATAACTACTACTAACATCGAGAATATATAATAGTCGTGATATCTTCTTATTTTCGTCAATTTAAGAAAATGAGAAGAATGAATAGAAAAATAATGATACTAAGCTGTTATTATCGCATTATCGTTATTGCATTATATATGCATTATTCCCCCACTTATTAGAGCGTTTTTTATAGTTCTCCCACACTGCTACTCTCAAACATCATGAGCAGCCATTTTGTTTAAATATTTAAATAACAGTTCTTAAAAGCAACATTAATGTCATCATATAATTCCAATACATTATTTTGTTTATTTTGTTACTGCAAATTTGATAAAGTATGCCAGCTAAAACAAAAAATAACGTTTTAATATATGAAGGTTGTAATTATTTACGATATCGTTTATTATTATCAACATTATCAGGTAAACCTGTACGAATTACAAATATTCGAATTAAAGATGACAATCCAGGACTTAAAGGTTAGTTTAAACATATCTTTCAAAAAATATCCAAAAATTAAAATAGATTTGTTTATTAATATTAATATTTATATGTAATTTATATATGCACACGTTTATATTTTAGAGTATGAAGTCAATTTTATTCGTTTATTGGATAAAATTACAAACGGATCAAGAATAGAATTAAATGAAACAGGAACTAATTTGTACTATAATCCTGGATTATTGTATGGTGGTGAATTTGAGCATGATTGTAATATACAACGAGGTATTGGTTATTATTTAGAAGGAATTATGATATTAGCTCCATTTTGTAAAAATACTGTAAATGTAAAACTTAAAGGAATTACAAATAATACAATAGGTAAATAATATTTTTTGAACTTTTAATTTCAGAATATTAACAGTGTATTAATATAATTGTATGATTTAATTTTTAAGATCCATCTGTAGATAGAATTAAAGCATCTGCTATACCTATATTAAAAAAATTTATATCAGGTGATAATGAAATTATCTTTACTATTAATAAAAGAGGAGCTGCACCTTTAGGTGGTGGAGAAATTAAATTTAAATGTCCTATTAGTCGTAATCTTAAAAGTATTCAAGTTAGTAATTATAAATGTAAATTACATTTCTTCATTAGAATATTTATAATTTAAAAACAATAAAAATACATTTATAGCTTCAAAATAGTGGAATGGTAAAAAGAATAAGAGGTACTGCATGTAGTATACGTGTATCTCCTGCTATTGGTAATAGAATTGTCGAGTCTGTTAAATGTGTATTATTAAAATTTTTACCAGATGTCTATATTTATACAGATCATTGTAAAGGTGCTTCAAGTGGAAAATCACCAGGTATACATATAAAATTTTTTCTAATTTATATTTTTTAAATTAAATATTTCAAATGCTTATAAATATAATAGGTTTTGGAGTGAGTTTATCAGCTGAAACAACTTCTGAAGTTGTTTTTGGCGGAGAAGCATTTTCACCTCTAATGTCAACAGGTTCTTTACCATGTGTACCAGAAGATATTGGTAAAGAAGCAGCTATGAAATTAATTGATGAAATTTATAGGTAAAGAAAATAACTAATAAAATAATATTTTTACATTATATATATTTTTATATTAAAAAATATATAAATTAATTAATTAATTAAAGAAGCTATTACATAAATTTATATGATTGTAGAAATGGTTGTGTAGATTCACCTTTTCAAGCTATGACTGCAATGTTTATGGCATTGGGTAAGAAAGATGTTTCTAAAATTGTAACAGGTCCTTTAACACCATCAATGTAAGTAGTTATTTTATAAACGAATTTATCTTAAAAAGAAAAAATATATTATAAAGCTAATGCATAATATTATTCCCACAGGATACAATTTTTAAGGGATTTAAAAGACTTTTTTGGAGTCATCTTTAAAATTGAACCATTTAAAGAAGATGATGAAATATTAGAACAAGTTGTTTTAACTTGCATAGGTGTAGGATACACTAATATAAGTAAACGTACTTTGTAAAATATTGTACTTATTTTTTTGTTATGTATCAATTGTATAATTGAAATTTATAAATCATATAAATATATATATATTTGTGTATAAATTTTATATAATATTTTTATATAATTTTATTAATTTTACATTAAATTATATGTTAATTTTTTTATTTATACAAAATTTAAAATATTTTATAATACAAATGTTTGTAACTGAATTGGTTTAGAAGGCCAATCACGAAAAAATTCTGATTTTAATGTATTCCATAAACTTTGATAATTTTTAGACCATTTTTTACAATCTAAATAAGTAATTTTTTTAGGATGTCTTATATTACAATCAGAATGTTGATATTTATCACAAGTTCGTAAAAAAGTTTCAAAAAGTGCGCGTCTGCTTATGAGTAAATTGCTACCCTTTTTTTTTTTCGTAGCTCCTTGTTTTCTACCTTCAACTGCTATTTCAGTATCACTAAAAATAAAAAATTATTAAAACTATTTTAATATTAATGTTAATTTAAAAAGTAAAAAGAGATAAATAAGATGCTAATATATTATTATATATTTATGAGACACTTATAGAAGATCTATTCTAAAGATTAAAATAAAACACAAAAGTTAATATACAAAGTATCAATAGCTAAGACTTAAATTATTTTTTTTTATTATTTATTTATATAGTATTTATTTTATAAGCAATTTAAGTTTGAATTAGATAAAATATTTTGTTATGAAACTTAAATTGCTTATAATTTAATAATAAGCCTCGACTGATATTTTTATTATATCAATTAAAAAAATATTTTTGTATTTATTTTGCTCTCTAGAATCTATTATTCAATAAAAATATTACAAATATATTAATATCCTGTATAAATACTAAAAATTACCGATTTCTTACAGCACACCATATTATACTAGATGGACATGGATTTTTTCTTTCAGAATTCTTTTGCTGTTTAAAAAAAAGTTTACTTTGTATAATTTTTAATTTGTATATTTCTGAATTGAATCGTTTATACAATCCACGTTCCATTGCTTCCAGAGAAAAAGGAGAATTACCTCCCACTACAATAGTTTCCAATTTTATTGGAGGTATCAGTATTGATAAAAATGACCCTTGTATTCCAAGTAAATTCCATCTAAAATCAATATATAAAAAATTATTATATTTCTATATTATTCCAAATTTATTATTCCAAAATTATCATATATTATACATTCAAAATAAATTATAATTTTATATAATTTTATTTACTTTGCTATTTTATCTGAACAAGACAAACTAAGAGTAGGATTTCCTCGTCCCGGTTTAGTTCGTAATGGTCCAACTACATGATAATTTACTCCAGGTAAATGAGGATCTTGATATTTTTCAGATTTAACACATTTTGCACCTGTTCTATATATATCTTTAATTGTTTGTTTTTTTTTTTCATTGATATTAGATTTTATTTCTATTTCGATATTATGATTATATTTCTTAATTTTTATTGGAGGTGCATTATCTTCTTCTTTTAAAAATATAGAGCAATCTCCACAAGGAGTTTGACTTGTAAAAAAATGAAATGATATGCCATCATTTATCTTAATCTTTTTTTTATCATCTATTATAAAGACATTATTTTTAATACCACTAAGTAAAAAATCGATTTGTTCATATAAATATCTTAAGAAGGCACGTCTAACAAGAATTTCTGCATGTGAATCATTTAATCTACATCCTTCTTCATATAATTTTGTATTCATTAAATCTATTTTTCCTAAGCATTTTGTTCCTGTAGCAAGAGCTACTAGGGAAAGTGTACCATCCTTTTTTAATAATACTATACCTGATAATACAGTCCATTCTTTCTGTGATGGTTTACCATTCTTACCAAGTTTATTGTATTTTTCTAAACAAAGTTGTGCAACCTTATCTGCAAAATCTTCCATATTTTTTATTTTATTTATTTTTCAATTGATTTAACACACATTAGAAGAATCCCAAGCATATTTGACTTGAAATAAAGAAAATAAAATATTCATGCTCTCTTCATCAATTAAAAAATCTAATTGAATATTATCTTTTATATGTTCTTTATTTATAGCTTTAGGAATAACACCTATAATAATATTATATTATATTATATTATATTATATTATATTATATTATATTAAATAATATGTATTAGAAATAAAAAAAAAAAAGATAAATTATTTACCAATTCCTTGTTGTAAAGCCCAATTTAATAATAATCTCGTTGATAATACATTAAGTTGGGAAGCTATTTTTAACACAATTGGATTTCTTAAAAGATTAATATTGCCACTAGTTCCTAAAGAGGAATATGCTTATATATGAATTCTTTTTTCATTGCAATATTTTATTAATTCTTCTTGACAATAATATGGAATTCAACCTATGGTAAAAATTTTAATAAATATAAAAACAATAATGAATAATAAAATAATGAATGTAGATTAACTATAAATGCAATTAATTTACTTGATTAACTGTTGGTAGTATATCTTTACAATTTTGTAATAATTCTTGTAGATATTTAATTGTAAAATTAGATACACCTATAATATTGAATGCTTTCAAAAATTTCTGCACACATTGTTCTATTCTCTTTGGATTTCCATTTACACTTGGTGCTATTATTTAAATGAATATATTTACAATTATATTAATCATATATATTTATCAAATATATTTATCAATACTTACTTAAGCTTAGTTGTAATAAAAATATCACTTCTTTGAAGATTATATTTTTATAATAAATTTTTTAAAGCATAGCCAATGTCTTCTTCATTTCGATATCCTATAGCTGTATCTACAATATAATATATAAAAAAATGATAGATTTCTATTATATAACAAAAATTAATATATATTCTTTTACGAATATATTAATAATTCACTTATACATATTTACTATATATCAATAGAACGAAAACCAACATTTAAACTTTCATCCACTACTTCATATACTAATTCTTTTCCTTGAATTTTATATGTTCTAACTAAAATAAAAATTTAATATTTTATTATAATAAATTACATTTTTTGAAAAGTATTTTTATTATTATTTTAATATTTTTTTTGATGTATTATTATATTATTATATTAATATGCATAGCATAACTTAAAGATTAATTTAAAATAATATGTATACATTATAAATTTATTATATTTTAATAAACTCACATCCAATTAGAGGCATATCATAACCATTTGAAAGACAAACATTTGTCACAATGTTGGTCATAATATTATTATTAATTTATTTTGTAATTTATTTAATATTTTATATCTGTATATTATTTATCAATATATTATTCTATATATAATATCTATATTTATATATATATTTATATAATACGCATAAATATAATAATATCATTATTTTTTTACAATGTTATTATTACAATGTCTTTCATAAAAAATATTAATTAAAAAGAAATTATGATTAAACTTTATTTTAGGATACCAAAAATTGGTATGTTGACTTTTTTTGTATTTTAATAATTTTTGATTATTTTATCCAAAAAATAATTTTAAGTTTAGGAATCTATTAGTTTAAAAATTATTATTCATATAAAATTAATGATTTTAATCATATCTGATAACTTAATGATACTAATTATTATTATCATATTAATTAATATTAATTAATTTGTATTTATTTATATTATTATACACCAGTTTATTCAATGAGCGGAATTATTTGTATGTAGATGACGATCATATAGATCCATTAAATAATATCTTTAATGTGTTCATAGGATGATTTTTTGCAATCGCTAATATTGCCAATAATTATTATTTTGATAAATTATTTTTATTTCAATATCGAATCATTCATATCAAATGAACAATCGTTGCAACTATATATATATACGTCATTATATACATATATCATACGGACAAATCATAAAACAAAACAGGCATTATTACAGGCATTTGTACAACCAAATGTGATTTATTATGCTTAAATCACTTTTATGCGAATAGCGATTCCGCTTATTGTGTATGAATTATGATCAAATCAACATAGTATCTTAGTAATTTATTAATCTTCATATTATATTATATTTTTATATATTATTATTAATCTTAGTAACCTATTAAATACGTTTAAAATTATTAACTTTATATAGGAATAACTTTTCAACGAATAGTTTTCTAAAATTTTTGGATTATTTTTGAACTATTCATTAAAAACTATAATATAAATATAAAGATATAAAAGAAGATACAAAAAAATTTTAATCTTTTATCATCTTTTATCCCAAAATAAAGTTTTACTAAATTATTTCTATTATAATATTTAATTAATTTTATTTTATAATTGAATACATACAATTATAATTTATATAATAATTTTATTAATTATATATAGTATATAAAGTTAGCACATAGTTAATACAAAGTTAATAGTGATAATACTTAGTACTGCGATCTATATTACATTGTATGTATTTTATATATTTTGTTCATGACAAAATATTTCAATCTGATTTTGACAGTTAATGTTTAAGCTTTTTTTCACATTTTGATATTTATAAAATTTTATAAACCATATAATTATAAATGTATATAAATCAAGTAAAAATAAAATAAAATATAGAATGGCTGAAGAAAATGAATCTTCGACACGACAAAAATCCGAAAATACTGGAGAGGTTATAAAAGAAATAGAGGCTGATATTAGCCGCTATTTTGAAAATGCATCTCGCACAATTTTTGACGAGATTGTGTCACCTAAAAAAGAAGACTTTTTCAATATACGAAGAACTTCTGAAAGTAGAATTCCAGATTTTGAATTACTCACAGATCAGTCAAATGAATTTTTAAAAAGCAATTCATTACTCGATAATGAACGATTCGATCACAGTGGCACAAATGATGTACACAGAGATGTATGGAT
Organism: Apis dorsata; assembly: GCF_000469605.1. NCBI lineage: Eukaryota > Metazoa > Arthropoda > Insecta > Hymenoptera > Apidae > Apis > Apis dorsata. The sequence continues at coordinate 119,170 of NW_006264045.1, forward strand.
ACCTTCTGAACAAACAAGAAAAATTCTAAGAAGTATTGCTACATCAACTGCTGGGACTAATTCTCTTGATAGAGAGAATTTGACAATGCCAGGTCTTGCAGTACAAGGAGATATGCCAAATTTAATAAAAAGTACTGCTGTGCGATTTCTAGATGAAGATGAAAATATACAAAGGCATGTACTTACTGCTTCTGATGTAACTCAAGATGAACGTGGTTTAAGGACATTAATACAAGCTGGTTGTTACAAAGCGGCAATAAATTTATCAGGAAGATTATTAGCAGTATATGCTCAAGGATTTGGCAAAATAAATCAACCTAGTAAACATTCTCCACATTCTTTACAACTATGGTATACAAGGCTAGCTCTTTTGACTAAACTTAAGCAAATTGATATTTTAGAAAATGAATCAAAACCATTTGGTAATTTAGATAAACCAGACATGTATTTTACATTTTATCCTGAACTTTATGGTACTAGACCAGGTTCTATGGCTTCTTTTTCTTTTAGATTACTTTTAGCTGAAATTCCAATGTATTGTGGTAAAGCAAAACAAGCATTGGATAATCTTTTTAAACTTCTGTCAATAGTGAATCAAATTATAACTAATTTTAATGCTGGATTTAATGGAGATGGATCCCATATTAAAATCAATTGCGCAGAACAAGAAGATGCTATACGATTATGGAAAGCCAGAAGATCTAGAATTCTTATATCTGTTACTAACTGTGCAGTTAGCATGAAAAATTATGTATTAAGCATAAATATTTTAGAAAAACTTTGTGAATCTGCAGATTGGACATCTGAACAAATGGATGCATTAAAAGCTAGTATAGGTAGATTACATCTATTTTTGGGAGATGTTTCAGCAGCAGAAAAATTTCTAATTAATTTACACAAAAAAGATAATAGTCTAACTGTTCGAGAATTAACAGATAGAGGATTATTAGCAGTAGCTCATAATTCTTTTCAAGAAGCATATAAATGTTTTCAAGCAGCAGAAGCATTGGATCCATCAAATATCGCATTAATTAATAATATGGCTGTTTGTCTTTTATATACAGGCCAGTTAAAAGCTGCAGTTCATTTATATGAAAGCATGATAACAAGAAATCCTGTAAAAAGTTTACAAGAACCCATATTGTTAAATATATGTACATCATATGAATTACATACTATTCATTGTAAACAACCGAAATTACATTTGCTAAATCAATTAAACAGATATAAAGGAGATTCTGTAGATATACAATGCCTGAAACTTCCTTTAAATTAAAATTATTTTGTTTATCTATAATATATAATCAGGCTAGAAATAAAATTTTTAATTTTTTATTTAATTATGAAAATGTATAAATTTTAATAATAAAATAAAAATTGATTTCAATTGTATTCTTAAAAATTTAATATTAGTTAATTTTTATTTTTTATTATCATTTATTATTTTCTTTCGATGAATTAATTTATAAAATTATAAAATTTATCAAATTGAATTTCTATGATTTAATTTTCAATTATAGATGAAAAATTTATTATTCTATTGATATTTGTGAATAAAATATGTAAAAATGTCATTCTATATATTGTCTACTATATTTCGGAATAAATATATTCAAAATATTTGTGAATAAATATATATATTTTAAACATGAATTTATATTCAATTTAAATTATATACGAAATGCATTTACATCAAATTTGATTTTATAAGAAAAAGATAATATTATATGATATAATTGAAATATTACTTTTTATTTATTTATTTTCTAAACCTAATGACAAGCAATTTTTTTAGAATTAGAATATAATTTTTCAGATTCAGCATACGTAAAATTCTATTCCCAAACATGAAAACTTAATTGATATATTTTATATTGAATTTATATACTAGTTTTGTAACATCTATTTTTTGCATAAACAGATCAAATTTGTAGAAAAAATGTGAATTACAATTAATTTTCTTTTATATTATTCTATATATAAAATATTCCAAAAATGTGGAAATTGGAATTTGTTATTGGTCAATAATTCTTCTACATTATTAAGAAAAATACATCGTATCAAGAAACGCTGAAAATTATAGAATATCTTATTTATTTAGTTTTGTCACGAAGTATGTACATAATACAGTGTAATATTATAAAAAGTTATAGTATATATAATAAAATGACCAAAAATTGTAGCAAATATGCTATATTTTTTTTCTTCTTTTAATTAAAAATAAATTACTAAATGTTCCAAATAAATTTTTATGTATTTTATATTTGTTATTATGTTTATATAACATTTACTACTTATTTATAATTTTTTCAGAAGTAAGTTTTGTTAAAGTTTAAAAATTTAGATTCGCTGAATAATATTTTAAAAAATTCTTTTTCTAAACATTTTGCATTTTACCGATAACAACAAATAAAATTGAATAGAAAGAGATAGAGAGGATAAAGAAGAAAAAGGAATGAGAATCAAAATAGAAAGTTTAAAAGAGCTTGCATATCGGCGAAGCAATAGTAACACAAAAATTGTTTTATTTTTATTAATAAAAATATTATTATTATTATATTAATAAGATTTTTTTTATTAAAATGAGATCAAATACAATGTTGTAATTTGTTTCATACTTATTTAATTAATAAAAAATTATACATATGTGTATATATGTATGTACATATAATACATTAATCTTTTGAAATTAAATTAAGAATGTTCGATACAACTTAACAAATTAAAAAAATTAGATCAAAATTTTTTGAAATAACATGAAATATGTAAGGATTTTATAACGGTTTATAATGCCAGATATAACATTAAAATTTTAACAATAATTCCATAGATTAATTGATTAATCCCTACAATTTTTTACAAAATATATTCATAAAATAATTTAAAATATAATTTTTTAAAACTAATTTAAAATTCGCACACAAATGTTGAAGCAATAAGTATATCATTAATTTAATTTATTATTAAAAGTTAAACTAGCCAATAATTTTATTATAATTTTATTAACTACATTACTTTATTAAATATATTAATTCGCATGTTGCTAATCATATTACAATTATCACATGTAAATTGAATTTCAACATATTATTTCTTTAAATCACTTCATATTTGTTATAGAAAATATCATAAATTCTGTTAATTGATTAAAGCGATACTGAACAATAAATAGGTAAAAAATATTTTATTTGAAAATAATCAATTTAATTTAATTAGATAACTAGTTGTTACTATTCAATAGCTATAAAATTTTTAATAAACAGATTCTCTAAATTATTTTATCTTATCAACAATCATGAACGTAAAAAAAAAACAGTAAGTAAGAAAAAAAATTCACAAATCCAATCAACCAATTTTTATGATAATATTTTAAGAAAATCCTTCAAGTATATTAATAAAATTTTTATGAACAAAAAATTGAAAATAAAAATCTTTCGTCGTTGCATTAGTATTAATATTTTATTGATATGAAGATCATAAAAATCTCAATTAATTCTTTTCTTTTGATTCTTCCTTTCTAATTCTTTCTAATCTTTCTATATTTCTAATTTTTTAATAAAATTTGAAATATATTATAAAGGATTTTATTTTGAACAATTTTTTGCTTTATAATATAATAATTAGCGATCAATTTTAGTTTTTTGCAAGAAACTTTCAATACATTATATTAAATTTTTCCTATGTATCACAACTTCTCAATTGTTTGCATAAACGTATAATAAATATCATTATATTTAATTTTTTTCCGTGCCATTTATGCTACGGAATCCGGATCCGAAATGCGAAAATAAAATATAAAACAACTTTTGATCGAAATTAATTTGAACAAACAACAATGACTGAAGTTAATTTTCTCATTGTATATTATCTATATAAAAAATCTTAGAAAAGATTCCATTCAAATCCATAAGGAAGTAAATTTTCGATAAATTTCTTTATTATACATACATATTTGTATATCGTTATCAGTCGTCCCAAGAGACAATTACATAATATAATGCATATAAATAATCGTGAATGCTCATGTAAGTAGAATTCAATATAACTTTTTGTGAATAAATCAAAAATTAAAACCGATCTCTAATTATGTATAAAAATATATATATTTGAAAAAATTGTTTAAAATAAAATTTTTTATAACGTATTTTGAAGACAAGTTGATCTAAATTTTTAAAGGAAATCATTATCGTATCATTCGTTTACATGTTGAAGGAAAGTATTCTCCCTCCTCCCATGGTAGAGATAAATGATTAATAATTAACAGATAAATCCTTACGAATAATTTTTATTATAGTATTTGATTTTAATCGATCATTTCTTTTATTTTAGATTACGATTCCGTTATAATATATTCAAATGAATATATAGAAATTTAATTATTATACTATTATATCTAAATATTATTATTATATTTAAATAGATAGTTAATATTTGACATGTTAAGGTATAAGGAGTATAGAACAAAAAATGTAACAGTGATGTCAAAGTAAAATAGCCTTTATTACATCGTGAAACGAGGACAATTTAATGAACGTTCAACAATTGCTAGAATTCTCTCTTTCTTTCGTCCTTTCAAACACACAGACATACACATTCTTTCACTATTCTATCATTCTCCTTTCATGCGCATCATTCAATCATTTACACTTTATCTCACATCTTTTTTCTTTTTTTCGTTTCTTTACCTTTATTTGTTTTCACACTGACATAATTAACATGCTCGTAATGTTTTTCGAGAATAATGCATTACAGGACACATACTTTGTCATATCAAACAACCTCGTTCGTATTTATGTATACGCATAATTAATCCTCATATCCTGTCTCTTTCGTCCATTCATTTTTCTTCATAGTTTAAGGATTCTTGATGATTCTAACATTATTTTGTCTTGTTATTCTCTGTTTCTTTCTTTCATGTTGCTTATCATTTTTTTCTATTAGATAATAAATCAATAGCATACACCATTCAGATCGATTCCAAAACTGCACTCTCTCTCCCTGCAGAAAAAAGGCACGAACTGGCGGAAAAGTCGGCCTAACTGTATAATATTTTCATTTTATTTATTATGGATGGAACTTCGTCACAATACATTATTTTTAATTTCATTTCTTTTCTCTGCTGCTTCTTTCCGCAGTGTGTAACAGATTCGGCTCCGCTTTTATTTCAGCCGAATTCATCGATTCGTGCTTTGAAAGTTCGCCGCGTAGTGCGCGCAGTGTTCGATCCTTTTGACGATTCATTTCTCTTCATCCTTCATATATTCAAATACATATATTTTCAACTCTTTTTTCTTTTTCTTTAAAATTGTTTCTCTATTTTAAATGCCCATTATCAACGATCAAACTTTTAAAAGAAGATCGCTTTATTTAGAATAATATATTTTTTTAATATTAATTAGCGATTTAATTATAAGATATACTCCTTCTCCAAAAAGTGACTATCATGTAAAAATTGATTTTAAATTAAATAATTATTTTGTATTAAATGTACTTATTGTTTTTGTGATATATTGTAACATAAACTATTATGAAAATAAATAATTCGAAATTAAAATAATTATAATTTTTTCAATTTTTAAAATTTCATTATAACTTAAAATTCAAATATTATAGCACAATTATATTTTAAACTGTTTTGCAACCGCTCGCTTCAATAATATGAGATCATTTCACCCGGAGAAGGCACTGCATCCACTACGCAGCTGGAACCTCGGGTTTTTTTTTATTATTTTTCCCCAACATTTTCTCTAGTATCTATCGTATTATTACGTTTCACTGTTATTCACAGTACATTCGCATCGCTATTTGTGGCGACTAAATGTAAACTTACGAATGTATTATCTATATACATACACGCTATAACGTGTATACACATATACGCATCATACACATTCTTTGTATCCATGTGCGTATATGTGCAGGCTTGCATTTAGTTTTATTCTTTTTTCCACACTTACGATTTTTATATATATATATATATACTATTGTATTAATGCTTATGCTCTCTAATCTCTAAAAAGAAACGGTATTATTATTGTCCTGCCGTATTTTTTCCGAGTATTTCTTGGTGTACATACATACAATACACGCACACACGCACGATTCTGATGCTTATGTAACGTAGTTATGGAAAGCTCGATAGCATAACCACCAGTGTTCGTCGAGTATAGTTTAAAGCGAACATTTTATTATTCCCGCGCGCTTTTTGTATAAAAAAAAATCACAAAACATTCTTATGAAATTCATAGAACACCTTTGTCACGAATAGAATACACATTTTTACTGATATTAAAGTGTTCTTTATATTATAATTATACGAAGAATCTCTATTGTATTTATGTTAGTTTATGGCACTATTTACTCATTCTATTTATTGTCCATGATAGAGAAAACAAATGATCAATAGATAGGGGAAGCATCGCGGGAATAACGTTACTTTCGACGAGAGAATTCTTTTCGAGATCGAATTATTGAATTTATGTTATTTCGGTAACTAGGCAAGCTCGGTCGTTCACGGAAGGCATCGTACGGTGCTCATTTTTTTAAATCGTTGCATCAACAATTATTAACAATTTTTTTTTCTTGTATTTATCTCTTCGCTTTCTCATTTCGTTTCATGTTTCATGTTTATACGAGTATTTCTTTTTTTTTTTTTTTTTTTTTTTTTTTTT